>NC_079202.1:43242560-43390162 GCF_026745355.1 Beta vulgaris subsp. vulgaris | reverse complement strand
AATCAGGTGGTATTGATAAGTATGAGGATGGATGACGAGCCATCGGTCTTGGTATTTTGTGTGATTAGGGAAGTTGGGAGCATTAGGCGTATGTACCGGTATGGGAATAGTTAATATTAACTTCATATAGGATTTCTCTTCGCTGGCCAAAAAATAAATCTTCAGGATCATTAATAATACACGCACCTCCAAGTCTAATAGTTCATGATATTTGTTTACTAGCCACTGTTTGTGGTGCTACGTGCACCTAAGTCATAATTTAGGACGTTGAGGATGATTTTACCTTTACTATTGGGATCATTAATAATACACAACTTCTTAGGTTCTTTAGAATAGAAAGAAAAATGCCTTGTGCGAGCATGTAAGCTTATAGTGTCAAGGGTAGGCTCCAATTCATCCACATAGAGAGAGGGAGACATATTAAGATAATAACAAACATTCATTATTATACATATAATGTTACAAACAGATTGCTTTAAAAAACGACATACAAAGACACAAAGGAAAAGTGTGATACAAGAGAGGACCGTGACCAACTCAATGGCTGCAAACTCGATCTATAATACACCCTCTTGTTTTATTCCATACAAGATAAACATAGGAAGTGCAAACCATACAACGCAAATCAGGTATCTGTTCTTCATTGCATGGTAATTGGTAACTATTTTGCACTTGACAATTATTCAATTCTTACGAGGCAAGATGCTTGACAGAATGAGTTGAAGGTGTATTGTGATCTGTTGTATTTCTCAGTGACAGCCAAGTTTATATACAAAACATAAATGGAACCTTGCTTTACACTTAATACGCCCAACTACTAATAAGCTTTACACTAAATGAGCCCAACTACTAATATACAACCTAAGTGTTATTAATAGGATGTTTCCTTCCCTGACACCCCCCCTCAAGTTGGAGCAGACGGATCCCAAATGCCCAACTTGCGAAGAAAGGACAAGAACTTCCGTTTTCCCAAAGCCTTTGTGAGAATGTCCGCTAACTGATCATTTGTGGAGACATGATTGGTGACAATGACACCATCCCGAATGGCATCACGGACATAATGACAATCAACCTCGATATGTTTAGTCCTCTCATGAAAAACCGGATTTTGGGCAATATGTAACGCAGATTTACTATCACAAAACAGAGGCATAGCGGAAGGGTGATCGACACCCAGGCTACGAAGGAGAGCCTTCAACCATTTTAATTCACATGTAAGAGAGGCCATAGAGCGATATTCCGCTTCAGCAGAAGAGCGAGACACTGTATGTTGTTTTTTCGTTTTCCAAGAGATAGGAGAACCACCAAGGAAAACAAACCAACCAGTCAGTGAGCGACGAGTGAGGGGGCAAGCAGCCCAATCAGAGTCACACCATCCTGTCAAAGTCAAATTGCAATGAGATGGTAAGAGTATACCAAGACCAGGAGACCCTTTAAGATATCGAACAACACGTAATGCCGCATCCCAGTGCTCCGTACGAGGGGTCTGCATGAACTGAGCAAGAATATGAACGACATAGGACAAATCAGGACGAGTAAATGATAAATATATGAGTCTCCCAACGAGACGACGATAGGACTCGGGATCAGAGAGCAATTCGCCCGTGGCCAAAGCAAGCGAATGATGTTGTTCAAGAGGAAATGATGCCGGTTTGGCACCCAACAACCCAGTTTCAGCAAGAATATCAAGTGTGTATTTCCGTTGGCACAAAAAAATCCCTTCGGGACCGCGAGCGACCTCAACACCAAGAAAATATTTCAACAAACCAAGATCCTTCATGTGAAAGCACTCACCCAAATATGTCTTAAAAGCAGCAATAGCAGAAGAGTCATTGCCAGAAATGATTAAATCATCAACATAAACAAGAATGTTTAAATGAACGCGACCCCGTCGCAAGGTAAAGAGAGAGTAATCAGAGTAAGACTGCTGAAAGCCATAATGGTGAAGGGAAGCAGCGAGTTTGGCAAACCAACAACGAGGCGCTTGTCGCAAACCATAAAGAGATTTGAGGAGACGACAAACCAGACCTGGCTTAGAAGAAAAACCAGGAGGGGGTTTCATATAGACCTCCTCCTCCAAATCACCGTGAAGAAAAGCATTATGCACATCCATCTGATGTAATTCCCAGTTCTTAGCAGCGGCAATAGCTAAGAAAGCACGAACAGTGACCATCTTAGCGACAGGAGCAAATGTCTCATTATAATCAATACCTTCAACTTGATGATTACCAAAGATGACAAGGCGAGCTTTTAGACGCTCCACAGAACCATCAGCCTTATATTTTATTTTGTAGACCCAACGACAACCAAGCGCTTTCTTATGTGACGGTAACTCCGCCATTTCCCAAGTGCAATTATCTTCCAAGGCGCGGATCTCCTTGCGCATGGCCTCGCGCCAACCTTCGTCCTGCATAGCTTCCTTAAAGGACCGAGGCTCATGACCAGTTATGATAGCTGCAATGAAAGTGCGATGGGGCAAAGAGTATTTTTCACAGTTAACAGAGTGAGCAATAGGATAAGGAGTACCTGAGGAACTGTTGGAACCAAGAGTGGGCGAAGAGGGACATATACAAGGAGTCGGGGAGGAACCAAAAACATGTGCAACATAGTCACGAAGGAGAACCGAAGGACGTTTCTCACGTAAACCGCGCCCCAAATGATCATTAGAGGGAAGAGGAGGGGCAGGTACGGTAGCCGGGGGGAAAGAGGTGGCAGTAGGGGATGGCTGGGGCGGTTGAATAGGAGTTGGATGAGGCACAATAATAGGGGGGGCATCCAAAGAAGACACTGGCTCAAAGTCATCATCAACAGGCACAACATTAGGAGACACCTCAACATGCGCATTATCATTTGCTACATTAGGGATCACAGGGGACACACCAAAAGGAAACTCATTTTCATAAAATTGGACATCCCGAGACACAAATATTTCGCCTGTGGCGAGGTCATACAACTTCCATCCTTTCTTATGATTTGGATACCCCACGAAAACACATTTTCGACTACGAGAGGCGAACTTATCACCACGGGATTTTTGATTATGAGCAAAACAAAGGCACCCAAAAACCCGTAATTCATCAAAAGTAGGAGGAGTATGAAATAACATCTCAAAAGGAGTTTTATCATGTAGCACACTGGAGGGGGTTCGATTAATTAAATAAACTGCCGTCAAAACACATTCTCCCCAAAAAGAAACAGGTAAATGAGCTTGAAACATTAAAGCGCGACTCACATTAAGGATATGTTGATGTTTTCGTTCAACTCGACCATTTTGTTGAGGGGTGCCGACACAAGAGGTTTGAAAGATAATGCCATTCGTATCAAAATAGGATTTGAGGCAATTAAATTCAGTACCATTATCACTTCGAACTATTTTGACATTAAAGTCGAATTGGCGATGAATCATAGCAAAAAATGAAGTGAATGCAGAGAAAACTTCAGTCTTAGTAGTCAATAAATAAACCCACACAGCACGAGACAAATCATCCACAATAGTGAGAAAATAAAGGGCATTACAAGAAGAGGGAGTATTATAAGGCCCCCATAAATCACAATGAATAAGCTCGAATGGCCTAGTGGCTCTGTAGGCACTAATAGGAAAAGGATCACGAGTTTGTTTGGCTTGGGGACACACAACACAGGCCTTATTCAAACACTTCTTAACAGTACTAGAGCGAATCGCAGGAACTAACTTGATAACTTTATCAGAGGGATGACCCAAGCGACGATGCCAGAGCTCGAAAGCAGATAAGTCTGGAACCGTCACTGCACAAGCTTCAGGTAAACCCCGAAAGAAGTATAGTCCATTCCGACGCTCACCGGCTCCAATCAGAGTCCCCGAGAGTTGGTCCTGTATTGCACACAAAGAAGCAGAGAAATTTACTGAACAATGAGAACCATCAATTAATCGCGAAACAGAGATTAAATTGCAGCGAAGACCAGGCACATAGAGAACATTCTCAAGATTCATATGAGGAGAGAGAGTGACGCGACCACACATAGTGGCCGAGACACGACGACCATCGGGCAAGCCAACCGTCCACTCATCAATGGAGTGAACATCAAATAAGCAATCATATACACCCGTAACGTGGTGGGAAGCACCGGTATCTATAATCCAATCAACGCAAAGAGGCTTACCAGTCATACGATCAGATGTAAAATTTGCGGAACTCAGCATATTAAGGAGAGATTGCACCTGATCTGGGCGTAAGGTAGGGGCAGCAGCATCCACGGAGGATTGCGGGACATCCCTGCCAGACCGGAGAACCGCGGAGACGGCGTTGACACGCGCACTAGCAGCACCCGCAGCATGACCACGCCCACGGCCTGCACCGGCAGGAGCAGCAGCGGGGTCAGACCCCTTGGCAGCCTTTTGACGTTCCAGCCACCAGTCCGGGGCGCCATGAATAACAAAGCAAGTGGAGGTGTCGTGACCCCGTTTTTTACAGTAGGTACACACAAGTTTAGACTTATCGGGGCGAGTGAAACGGCCTCGGCTATGGTCATCGGAAATAGCAAAAGCACGAGCCTCCTCCACAACAGCCTTAGTGCGTGCAATGTGACGAGACCGTTCCTCTTGGAGCAAGGCTTGGTAGGAACGATCAATGTCTGCTGCTGGTGTTTGAGAGAGCAAATTAGTTCGAACCATAGCGTAATAGTCATCATCGAGACCCACAAAAAATTGATGTAATTTTTCCTCTTCGCGATCTTTGAGAAATTTTTCAGCAAGATTACAACTACACGCTCCACAAGTACATGTGTGCAGGGGTTTCAAGCGATCAAGTTCATCATAAAGGGCCATTAACTTATTAAAATAATCCTCAACAGACATGGTTTTGGTCTGTTTGCACTCGGTAATTTGTTGTCGAAGTTGTTGTAAGCGCGGACCATTCGCAATACAGTAGCGTTTTTCAAGATACAGCCACAAAGCGCGAGCAGTATCATGAAATGGAAGAGAGGCAGCGACTTTCACATCCAACGTACGAAGAATCCATGAGACGATCATGGAGTTGACAGTCTCCCAATCAAGGAATTGAGCAGCAGCAGCGGGATGGACGATAGAGCCATCAACGAAGCCGAATTTCCGGCGAGCCTTGAGAGATAAGGTAAGGGCACGAGCCCAAGCAACATAGTTGTCACCCTTGAGGGTCACATGAGAAATAAGATTACCGGGTTGATCACCGGTGCCGAGGTAATACGGTGAAGAAGGATCAGGTTTAGGATCCTTAGGAGCTTCAGTCATAGTGAGAAACACAGTCGGAGCACGCGTGGCCGAGCTGTAACCAGACGAAGAAGAAAGAAAAAAAAATTTATGGTTGTGCCGCTTGAGGCTCCGATACCATGACAGAATGAGTTGAAGGTGTATTGTGATCTGTTGTATTTCTCAGTGACAGCCAAGTTTATATACAAAACATAAATGGAACCTTGCTTTACACTTAATACGCCCAACTACTAATAAGCTTTACACTAAATGAGCCCAACTACTAATATACAACCTAAGTGTTATTAATAGGATGTTTCCTTCCCTGACAATGCTGCCTAAACTCTTCCAGTTGTCTTTGATTAGCCCCGACCACAGTAGATCATCATTTGTGTTTCCTGGAGTAAATTGGATGAGTCCATATGAATCTCCTTTGAATAAGTATGCCTGATTTGGAATGTGTGAAGCAAAGGCCCCATCAAATCCCTGCTCAAAGATGGTGTTTTTAAACAAGGCCAGTTTTGACGTATGGGACCGATACCAATGAGGTGGCTATTATCACTGTAATTGATACAAGCATATTCACCTCCCTTGAAAATATAAGCTTCGAATGGACGTGATGACTCAAATGCAGCATCTACCCCATTTTCAAACACGGTCTCGCTCAAGAATGGAAACATTTCTACAATTAGCTTTGCCCTTGCAAGAACTTGTCGTTGGGAGAGTCTGGAGCATAGAACCATTTTGCGCAAATGTTACCGGAGAATATGTACGCATCTCCTTCGTCTTGAGATGCAAATGCACAATCGATTCCCTTATCTCCAAATACAGTATCCTTAAGTGATGAAAATACGTTGCGTATGCGATCGGGTCCGCGCAATATTCTGTCACCAAACTGACCTGGTGCATAGTCTTCCAAGATATACTCATTCTTCATGAATATATAAGCTTGATTTTCGTGAGTTGATTTGAATGCAGCAGTCACATAAATATCAGCTGTCATTTTGCTTGCTTACTTGATTGATGACCACCCCTGAAATTCTTAGAAAGACATGTCAAATTGCTTGCATAAATATATATGCATATGAGGAGATGTCAAGGGATCGGATCAAGTGGTTTTAGAAATTGACAAATATAAATTCTGGTTGCGTCATCCTAATGCTCAAGAATCATTATTGTCAACTATTAACATCTTCATACGTACATGCAATTAAAAATTACAATAATATAATATTTTTATACATATACATTGACAATAATATACTACATCTGTTTCCTAAAGATCTTCCTTGTTACTGTTACTACAAATATAAATGGGAATTAATTTCAGTGGGTTGTGGGATGGGTAAAGTATGAGAGAGAAAGGGGTTAAGATAAATAAACATATAAAAAGAGGTTAAAGTAGGAGAGAGAAAGTCAGTAAAATTGAATTAATAATGTAATGATGGACCATATGATAGGGACATGAGAGGGTAAAAAGGAATACAAATTCAAAAATAAGGAATAAAGTAAAGAGAGAATATATTTTGGAAACGCACTTAAACGGAAAGAGAGAAGATCTTTAGGAAACGGAGAGTAACAAGATCAAAATATGATGATAATTTTTTTTTAGTGAAGCTTTACCGTCAGAGTTTTTTACGTTTAATTACTAAATTCAAAATCTTTACCCATGAATTGACGTTGGACATCTCCTAGGTCAAAATACTAACAACCATTTTTTAAAGTATTCGGAGCGTCATGTAGGATGACCATGCTATAATATATATTTTATTATAATTTTAAATAATACAGATGAATTAGAGTTTCGGTAACTAGAACATATATATTTTGCATCTCAACAAACTTCATATGACTATTATATTATATAAATTGACTATAACTTCAATTATACAATTAAGATAATCATAATGTTTATACTATTGGACCACCTCGAAATGTACTTTGAAATGAGCGAGACTCATATTTACGTATTTGTCTTAAGACTGCATAGAAATATTCGAATTAAAATTGATTATCTTCTTTTGCAAGTAGTTGATAACCCAATTCACATGAACTAACCCCGAAAAAAATCAGAGTACCCACTAATCGAGTATTGGATTTTACCGACTAGAGTTATGGATCACAAAATAATAAGAGATCACAAAAAATAATTCACATTCAATAATTTTTACTTTTCTTTGTATTATTTTGTGATCCCTTGTTTGTTTGTTAATTTATAACTACAATGATTATATTTGTTTATTGCAACATCTTCACATTAACTCCAACTCCACTACATCAACTAAAGTTATAGCATCTCATGAGCATAAACTAATCGTAAATTTAGCTATATACATGTAAGCAAGGCACCATCTATTTAAAAATAGTTGCATCATTTCATGTTTTTCGATTTGCTAATGCATGATTTTAAATATTGGTATCATTAGTTATATACCAATAAGAAAATTTAAAAAATTGATAATGAAAATGTATAAATTGAGTCGAATCTATCAAAATCCCATATAATAATGTTTTCCTACAATATAAATTACCAAAGACAATAAAAGAGTCAGATGGAAATAGTAAAGACTCCCTCTGTTTTTCTTTATCATTCTCACTTTCCTGTGCGCGTCTCCCAATGCACTCTTGAACTTAAATATCTTTCATTATTATTAGTAAAAATTATAAAGATTGAATATTAATAATGTACTAATTGAGACGAATCAAACAAGATCCCACATGACTATATTTTTTCTTATAGATTGAAAATAATTGAGAAGATTCTCTCTAAGTATGAATAGTGCCAAGATTCTAAGTGAGAAAGATAAAAAAAAAAAAACAGAGGGAGTAACATTTAATGGTGTAATTATTTCTAAATTTAGGAAATTATAAATTATGGCGAGTGAGAAAACAGACTTGAAAGATATTTCAAGTCACAAAATGTATGTTACTACTTTGTCGTTGTCAAAATTGTTCCAGTCGAAATTAGAAGAAAGATAAGTAATATGTTACAGGTTTACAATAGAATTGAACAAAAAAAAAAAAAAAAAAAAATCAAAGACAATAAAGAGGAAAAAAAAAAAACAAGTGATAAGTAATTTTTTTTTCCAAAAGGTTTATTATAGAATATTTTAGTTAAATTAATTAATATTCATTATGATAAGAATAAGAAATAATAATTATCACCATATAGTAGTATTTCTCATATAAAATTTTAGAACTATTTATATTTGAACATATGTAACCAGTAACAATCATGAACTCCTAAATCGTCTTTAACCCATTCATTTTTTACAATGATTTAAAATATAATGAGACATTCCTATTAATGCCATGATCATGTGTCAAGTGAATAACATGTACAAATCAAATATTGTAATGTAGTGGAATACTTTCACCACTGTTTTTTGTTCGCTCCTAAATCAGTATTTTTAAGAGATTATTAAGAAAAACCCCATTTCATGCATGTATAGATAAGACTTTAGAGTTTGTCTTGTAAGAAACCGCCTACTTTCAAATTAAAATTAGGCAATGGTAAGCTCAATATTAAAAAGAGAATTAGCCCAATAGTGACTAGATTAATTTTTTTCGGTGACTATTTTAATCCATTTAGTTACTAGGTCTACTTTTACATTAAAATTAGACCGTCTCTTTTAATAATTTTTGATTACTCTGTATCTATTGGATCAATATTATAATATTTACGGTGAAATTAAAGATGTTTGAGATGAAATATTTTAAATTAATTGTCAGATTAAGATGATATAATATAAATGTTTCATTGAACATAATTTTATTCGTGAATTTTTTTGATAAAGTAAGGAGAAACATTGACAAGTTGGGAGAGGGGGAGGATTAAAGAGGATTCCAAGTTGTCTAGGGTAAAAATCGATCCCAACATTTCTTGAAACCGGGATTCCGGGAGGGAAGCTCTAATCACTAGGCTATCCCTTACTCTTATTTTTATTTTTTGATAATATAACAAAGTACTTGCTTGCAAAATATATCGTATTATTACATTAACATAGATATTTTGAGATGATATAATACATATAACTTTGTCATACAAAATATTAACAGGTAATCGTGCATTGCACATTTGCACCAACTCAAATCAATTATACATTTACACTATTTCAACAAACAAAAAGTGAAAAGAGATTATGTGCGGTATCAAAGACAAAATTTCCACAATAAGAAATTCAAAAAAGAAAAAGGCAATAATGGGAAGTGTTTAGTTGTTTACCTGGCGACTAGTGCAGGTCGCTCTAAGTCGAAATCTCTCTGTATGAAATTTGAGGAATGGAGCTTATGTTTGGAGCTTATGTGATTGGAGCATGAATACCTTCGCATTTTATAGAGGCAGAGGGACAGTACTTTGCTTTCATGTTCAACTTATTTTATTGGAGAATACATAGTAGCATTGACGAACTCGTCATAAGTTTTATTTTTCATCCCCTCCGTCTTTTGGAGAATTATTATGTAGATGTATACTTTAAGCCAAATTAGAGAGAGGGTAAAAAATAAATTTATTTGGTTTCTATATTTTTTTAAATGAAAGATAATGCGGGTTTATTAAATTTTTGGAGAGGTAGAGAGCATTAAAGAAAGAGAGTGCGAGTAAAAAATGATTAAATTATTGTATATCTTTTGTCAATTGAAGAACAAAGCATATAGTGAATAGATATTCGACAAAAAGATGAAAAAATAAAGCAAGTAGATTATCAAAAAACGGAAGGAGTATGTGTGAAAATTTTACTTCTCCCATTTCGAATTAAATGGAATAAAAAAATATTTTATGTCTCACAAATAATACATCTTTGTTGCATTTAATTTGAAACGGAGGAAGTATTCAACTTGAGATTTGAGTACCTCAATTCAACGCGCTAATATATCTAGAGTCCAACTTTTATTACCTCATGTTATTACAACCCCTAGGATAGTAAATATGTTAGACTGGGATACTTAATACTTTACATTTGAATAATGTACTTGATAATTAGTATTTTGCTATTACAATAGAATACAAAATAACAAGAGATTTGACTAAACAAACTTTTAAAGTACAAACCTTATCAAACTTTTAAGGTCGGATTCCGATTGAGTATTCCAACTCATTGAAAATTTGACTTAGCATTATGATTGATGCAATACAATATTCTGTAGGATATATTTTGTTATTAGAATACTAATCTTATAGGTTTTCTAATATGAATAGGACTATCTTTAGGTTGTACAATATATGTCTCCACGCAAGGATTTTTATCAAATTTTGCATGTCATCACATCTTTAGAAATAGATCATTCTCCAGGAAAAAAATTTCCTAATAGGGTCTTGAGCCCCTAGCTTCCGCCGCCCAATAACCACCAGCTCTCCTACCTGTCACCATGACTAAAGAAGACCAACCACAACCCTCTAACTCACCCTCATCCACCGAGTACCATCCAACCCTTTTTGTGTCAACCAACATAATATCAAGAATTTCATCCATTTAATCATTGATCGTGAAAAGGTGCATTAATCGAATTGGGTAGAGTTGTTTGAGTATCATGCCCATGCTTATAACGTTTTGGATCACATAGACACCGAAACCCCTCGGCCAACCGACCTCTCCACCCCCATGTTGGATCGTCTAGACTCGATGGTCAAACAATGGATATATGGTACGGTTTTCATTGACCTTCTACAAACAATTCTTAGTCATGGTGATAGAGCACATCATGTATGGGATAATATATTTTGTTCTTCCTGTCAAAAAATATATATATATTTTGTTCTTAAAATATTAATCTTGATAGATGTACTCATCATATATATGAATAGGACTCCTTAGGTTGTATAATATAAATATTGATTAATGGTATTATCTACAGATAAGGAGCTTCATCAAATTTAGCAATGATGATGCATCAATTTCATTATGTCGTTATGTCACTATGTCACAAGCTTATAAATTACATAATAAAACAAAGCAAAAGATAATAAGCTAAATAATAAGATTAATGAAAAGACAATATGTGCTTGCCATTGGTTTAAGTATAAAATTCATCTTATTCTATTTTATTGCAATTCTTGGAGATTTGCAGAATTCATATGTGACCTTTTTTTTATATATATGATTTGTTTTCATATTTATAATCCAATTAAGCTTTTCATCATATTCACTTTTCTATGTATGTTTGGGGTGCCTAAAGAAAAAGACGAACGTAAGATATATATGTGAAAGCTAAGTAAACACGTGAGCGCTCTTTGACACACGTAACACCTTTTTGCTTTTCTTTCATATATTACAAGATGACTCTCTTGCAAAGATAGGGTGAGATTCGATCCTGCCACCTCCGTGGTGGGAAGTGATGCCTATGTATGTGGCCTATTACCTGCTGCTTACTTATCACACATTACTTGTGTGGTGATATATGCATACACTCAACAAAGACTGTAATGATAATGGCTATATGCTACATTATTCAGCTTGTATAAAAAAGTAAGAAACTATAATTCTTACTCAATATATAAACAAATACAAGTACCAATATTTACTGTTAAAGAATATTTTTTGGAAAAAATAGATGAGAATACCCCCAACTTTAGCTCGTCTGCTTTTAATATCCCTAACTACGGGTTATTCCTGTATAATCCCAACTATTGGGTAGGTCCGCCACAAATGCGCCAGGACCTGAAGGAAACCTATTTAACGGCTAAAAAGGCTATCTGTCATGCTTTCATTGGCTTATTATCAATTATTATTTTATTTTTTTTTCATTTTTAATCCCACCATTCCCTCACCCCTAATGCCACCTTCCCTCACCCCCATTACCACCCTTTCCACACCCCTTCCCCCTCCCCCACTGCCATCTTCCCTCACCCCCACTACCACCATTCACACACCCCAGCCCCTCTCCCCTACCCCCAGTAGCCTAGGTGACAGTAAGTGAGCTTGGTGGATGGCTGCATTGGTGAAGAGGCTACTAAGTTTAGTTGGTTGGTGGTGCATTGCTGGCAGCGAGTGAGGTGAGGGAGACGGTGGAGTTGGTATTTCTCGGTGGCTGCGAAGTTGAAAATCTAGTGATAATGGCTGAAAGTGCACAAGGCTGCGTGGTGAACTGGTGATGGTGGAGGTGAGAAGGGTGGTAGTGTGGGTGAAGGAAGGTGGTTGTGGGGAGGTAGTGGGTGAGGCCGTGAGGGAAGGGTGGGATTAGAAATTAAAAATAGAAGAGAAATAAAAAAATAAAAAAAATTACCTTACTAACAGTTTACAAGTTATCTGGGTGCATTATAGCGGACCTACCCAATAGTTGAGATTATACAAGAATAATCCATAGTTGGAGATATTAAAAACGGACGGGTCAAAATTGAGGGTATTCTCATCAATTTTTCCATTCTTTTTCTCATTGCGTCATGTATGTCACCAGAAGTAGCAGATCAGTTGAAAATGAAATATGGGATCCGGATCATATGATTTTTCATGTGACCGTAGAACAATCAACAATCATTGAATAAAAGATGCTAACTACATGAGATAATTTATTAAACGTCTTATTCAATTAAGATAACTAAAAGCTGAGTACATAAAATAATTAATTATATGTTTCAGTCAATGAACATCATATGAACGCTTAATATATCTCATGAACTATGATTAAATAAAGAATGTTTTAGTCCGTGTATGTTAGCCTGTTGCTGTTTACATCAATTAGTTATGAGTTGTGAATTGCGTACATATTAATTTAATATAAGACACGGTTTGTATGATTGTGTTGTACAGTTAGTCTCATAATAAAAGACCGTCTACTTTTAGTTTAAAACTAGACATAATCCAAGCTCAATATTAAGAAGAGAACATGTCACTTTTTTTTAATATAATGACTAGTTTAATTTATTTAGGAACCAGTTTAATCTATTTCGTGACCCATTTAATCTATCCAGTAATGACATTCTCTAACCCATTAAGTGACTAGTTTAATCCATTTACTGACTAGTTTAACCGTTATGTAACACTACTGGTGATTTTTTAAAATTATTGTTGTAGTTCGAGAATCAACAAAACAAAGAAGGAGAAGAGAATGGATGACTATGATAGTGTTCAATTAGAGTGAAATGGAATAGGCTTGTTAGAAAAATTCAGTATTGATTTCGTCTAATTTTATGTTAAAATTAAATCGCCTATCCTAATAATTGTGTTGTGTTATTGCTACATGAAGAATGGTCCTCGCTCAACTAATTTAATAGCTCCATATTGATTGTGGAAGGAGGCATGGTCGATTTTTACAAGGAAAAATTTCCTAGCCTAGTAGGAAGTAAAACCTCGATTCTAAGGAATTTTAACTAAAATGCTTCACTATAATATGCATGCGAACAATGCTGTTACAAATCTATTAAAATCTCAGGGCACTTCTTGAGTTCTTCTACAAACACAAATCCCAATATCAGTTCCATCTAACTTCTGTTTTACTCGAACTTTAGTCGAATTCCTCTGTTTTCTCTCTTTAATTCACATGAAAGTATATATGCCAGAGTTTACATAAATTCCTTAACCTCAAACTTGATATATCGAATAGTATAATACTACTAGTTGGAATAGTTATCAGTATATCTGTATTATATAAGTCAAGGGGAAGCTACTGTATCCCCTAATGATCGAATTGTCTTTTAACTAAAATTGAGTTTGACTTTGAGTGAAGAGTAGAACTTGTGGAGCTGATTTGGTAATACCGACTTAATTTAGGGAACCAGAGATATTATATACGTAAGTATTTACGTCTTATTTATAGAGTCAAGTTACATATGTGCACTACTTCTACGATTTAAGACTACTATATATATGTGTTTGTTGTTTCTTTTTTAAACTTGGAATAGAAGCGAACAATATCTAACGACTACTTGCATTAACTAGTATAAACATGGTAACAATGTAATAAGAAACATACTTTATTTAATTTAGTACGAGCTGATTAAATCAAATAAGACTCATAAAATAATTAAACTGACATTTTAAAATCAAAATATTTATTAAGACATTAAAAAGTGTTCCTAAGCAAGCCTATATGTCCCCGACGCTCCAAGTTATTCACAAATCTTATACCATGTCATCCATCTACATTTAAAAAATGTAAAGTAATTTGTATAATATCTATACTTATATATTAAAAGGCGTGCGTAAACCAGAAACGGTGCCACGTGGCGCTTTCCCTAGGGAGTTTTAGTTCATGTAATCCATGTACAATAAAAAATTTAGAAATTGCATAGTATAGGTTTTGATCTCGTGAGCTCAAGTTCATGAACTAACTAAAGTTTTAACCACTAGACCAAGTTGTATTTAGTGCTTTCATATCAAAGTACAATATTAATAAATGAAAATTTTCTTACCCGGGGATAGCCCGGGTCTAATAACTAGTTCAAATCCATAACCTGAATTTTGAGCACTAAAGACTTAACTATCAAACTATATCATATTAATTATATGTCATTATTCAAAAATAAAACATAATGAAAATCAATTTAATTAAGGAAAACTTGATATGAAAATATAAATAATGAAATTTTCAACTAGATGATATAACCTCTACAAAAATCAAGGTACCCACTAATCGGGGGGTACTGGACTTTATCGACTAGAGTAATGTATCAAAAAATAATAAGGGATAAAAAAAGTAATTCACTTTCAATAATGTTTGCTTTTCTTTGTATTATTCCGTAATCCCTTGATTGCTTGTTTTTTTTTTAACTATAATGATTATATTTGTTTATTGCAACATATTTTTTCTCATTAACTCCAACTCCACTACATCAACTATATACATACAAAGCAAATACACCCTCCGTTTAAGAAATCTTTTCATGTTTTCAAATTCAACTAGCTAGTTATTAGGCCAGGGCTATGACCCGAGTAAGAAAAATACTTATTTATTAATATAATACTTTATGATAATAACAATAAATACAACTTAGCCTAGTGGTTAAAACTTTAGTATATATACTTGAGGTCTTAGGATCAAATCCTATACTATGCAATTTCTTAATTTTTTATTGTACATAGATTACATGAACTAAAACTCTCTAGGGAGAGCGCCACGTGGCACAATTTCTTGTTTTCGTATGCCTTTTAATATATTTGTATAGATTATCCATGATTTTAAACATATCATTAATCATCAATAAGTAAAAATTATAGAAACTGATATGTAAACATGTATACATAAAGTTGAATCTAGCAAGATCTCATATAACTATATTTTCTATAAATCACTAAAGACAAAAAAAATAAAAGAGGTGAATAGCGAATATTACGCAAGTGGTGCAACTATTTCTAAATTGAGGAAATATATATTAAATTATATCGCAAGTGAGAAGATAGACTTACAATTAATTTTCAAGTAAAAATGTATGTTACTACTTTGTCTGTCTCAAAATTGTTCCAGTGGAAAAAAAAAAAGGTAAGCTAAGTAATTCTCTATTTCTGTTAGAGGTTTACGATAGAATTGGACAAAAAAGAAAAATAAAAACGATAAAGAGAAAAAATAAAAAACAAGTGATAAGTGTTTTTTTTATAAAAGGTTTAATATAGGCTATTTTAGTTAAATGATTTTTTTGTCAAAAAGTACCTAATAAAACACAAGTTTTGGGGGGAAGGACCCAATAAAACAAATATTGTCTAAAAAGATCTATTAATATACTTCTGATTGTTAATAACAACCATTTTATGAATTTTAGGCCAAAACAACAAATGCCGACGTTGACCGCATGTGAGCTTAGAGCAATGAGCTATAAGACAAAAAGAAAGAATTGTAACAGTTAATTGGAGCTTAAAAAAAAAGTCAAATGCCAGTTTGGTGTTTTTGCCTAAAGTTCATAAAATGATTATTTTTATTAACAACCGGAAGTATTTTTACAGGACTATTTAGACCAAAAAATTTTACTAGATCCTTCCCTATAAAAGTTGTGTTTTATTAGTTACTTTCTGACAAAAAGCTTAAATAAATTGAAAATTTTCATTATGATAAGAATAAGAAATAATGATTAGCTAAATCTGGGTTCTGGTAGAAAAGAATATATTCCAATAGTATGAAGGGACACCTTGGCATAGGAGCTAATTAGATGTGATCATGGGACGGGTCGGACCGTGGCAAAAAAAATTTGCCCATTTGTCGGACCGGCCGGGCTGAGGGCCGAAAATTTTTGCCCAAAACCCAGCCCAAAAATTCTCCGGGACGGGCCAAAATGATCAGCTTTAGAGCTAATATATATCTCCAAGTAACCAGGGAAAAGATTCAGCGTGCACCATTGGCGACCCTAGTCTATGATCTAATCCGAATCATAACCTATCTACTTTCACTCAAACAACCAGCAATCTAGAATAAAGATTAATTACTAATCTATACAAATATATTAAAAGACGTGCATAAACAAGACACTGTGCCACATGGCGCTCTCCCTAGAGAGTTTTAGTTCATGTAATCCATGTACAATAAAAAAAATTTAGAAATTAAATTGCGTAGTATAGGGGTTTGATCTTGAGACCTCAAGTACATATACAAAAGTCTTAACCACTAGATTAAGTTGTATTTAGTATACTATCATAAAGTATTATATTAATAAATGAAATTTTTTCTTACTCGGGACTAGCCCGGACCTAATAACTAGTTATAAACTTGAAATAGAAGCGAACAATAACTAACGACTACTTGCACTAACCAGTATAAATATGGTAATAATGTAATAAGAAATAACATACTTTATTTAATTTAGTATGAACTGATTAAATCAAATAAGACTCATAAAATAATTAAACTGACGTTCTAAAATCAAAATCTTTATTAATTAAGACATTAAAAAGTGTTCCTAAGCAAGCCTACATGTCCCCCGACGCTCCAAGTTATTCAGAAATCTTATACCATGTCATCCATCTACATTTAAAAAATGTAAAGTAATTTGTATAATATTCAAATCCATAACCTGAATTTTGAGCACTAAAGACTTAACTATCAAACTATATCATATTATATGTCATTATTCAAAAATAAAACATAATGAAAATCAATTAAAAAAATTCGGAGAGAAAATTATAGAAACAACAAAAAACTTGTAAGTGTGTGATTAACCATGAATGGCGAGTAATGGTTTCAAAAAGTATATTAAAATAATAAGGATTTCTCTTCGCCTGCCAAAAAATATATCTCCAGTATCATTAATGATGCACGATCCTCCAAGTTCAGTACTTCGTGATATTTTGTTACTAGCCACTGCCGTTTGTAGTGTTATGTGCACCCAAGTGAAAATCTAGGGTGTTGAGGGCAATTTTACGTTTACTATTTGGATATGAACTTCATTTAATAAGAAGGTGTTGTAACTTGGTGGTAAAAAGAATGACATTATTCCAAGAAGATGCATGGTAGGATCCAATTTCTTGGGTTCTTTAAAAACAAAGACACAACGTCTTAGGTTCTTTAGAATAGAAAGAAAAATGCCTTGTGCGAGCATGTAAGCTTATAGTGTCAACTGTCAAGGGTAGGCTCCAATTCATCCACATAGAGAGAGGGAGACATATTAAGATAATAACAAACATTCATTATTATACATATAATGTTACAAACAGATTGCTTTAAAAAACGACATACAAAGACACAAAGGAAAAGTGTGATACAAGAGAGGACCGTGACCAACTCAATGGCTGCAAACTCGATCTATAATACACCCTCTTGTTTTATTCCATACAAGATAAACATAGGAAGTGCAAACCATACAACGCAAATCAGGTATCTGTTCTTCATTGCATGGTAATTGGTAACTATTTTGCACTTGACAATTATTCAATTCTTGCGAGGCAAGATGCTGCCTAAACTCTTCCAGTTGTCTTTGATTAGCCCCGACCACAGTAGATCATCATTTGTGTTTCCTGGAGTAAATTGGATGAGTCCATATGAATCTCCTTTGAATAAGTATGCCTGATTTGGAATGTGTGAAGCAAAGGCCCCATCAAATCCCTCTCAAAGATGGTGCTTTTTAAACAAGGCCAGTTTTGACGTATGGGACCGATACCAATGAGGTGGCTATTATCACTGTAATTGATACAAGCATATTCACCTCCCTTGAAAATATAAGCTTCGAATGGACGTGATGACTCAAATGCAGCATCTACCCCATTTTCAAACACGGTCTCGCTCAAGAATGGAAACATTTCTACAATTAGCTTTGGCCCTTGCAAGAACTTGTCGTTGGGAGAGTCTGGAGCATAGAACCATTTTGCGCAAATGTTACCGGAGAATATGTACGCATCTCCTTCGTCTTGAGATGCAAATGCACAATCGATTCCCTTATCTCCAAATACAGTATCCTTAAGTGATGAAAATACGTTGCGTATGCGATCGGGTCCGCGCAATATTCTGTCACCAAACTGACCTGGTGCATAGTCTTCCAAGATATACTCATTCTTCATGAATATATAAGCTTGATTTTCGTGAGTTGATTTGAATGCAGCAGTCACATAAATATCAGCTGTCATTTTGCTTGCTTACTTGATTGATGACCACCCCCTGAAATTCTTAGAAAGACATGTCAAATTGCTTGCATAAATATATATGCATATGAGGAGATGTCAAGGGATCGGATCAAGTGGTTTTAGAAATTGACAAATATAAATTCTGGTTGCGTCATCCTAATGCTCAAGAATCATTATTGTCAACTATTAACATCTTCATACGTACATGCAATTAAAAATTACAATAATATAATATTTTCTACATATACGTCGACAATAATATAACAAGATCACATATGATGATTTTTTTTAGTGAAGCTTTACTGTCGGAGTTTTCTACGTTTACTTACTAAATTCAAAATCTTTACCCATGAATTGACGTTGGACATCTCCTAGGTCAAAATACTAAGAAACCCAGTGAAAGTGGAGGCGATCCTTAATCTGCCAAAGCCCAACTGCACCAGGGATGTCATGAGGCTAACAGGCAAAGTGGCAGCTCATTTTTTAAAGTATTCCAAGCGTCATGTAGGATGACCATGTTATAATATATATTTTATTATAATTTTAAATAATAAAGATGGAGAATTAGAGTTTCGGTAACTAAAACATATATATTTTGGATCTCAACAATTAATTCATATGACTATTGTATTATATAAATTGACTATAACTTCAATTATAATGTCTATACTATTGGATCCACCTCGAAATATACTTTAAAATGAGACTCATATTTACATATTTGTCTTAAAACTGCATAGAAATATTCAAATTAAAATTGATTATCTTCTTTGGCAAGTAGTTGATTACCCAATTCACATGAACTAACCCCGAAAAAAATCAGGGTACCCACTAATCGGGTATTGGATTTTACCGACTACAGTTATGGATCACAAAATAATAAGAGATCATAAAAAATAATTCACATTCAACAATTTTTACTTTTCTTTGTATTATTTTGTGATCCCTTGTTTGTTTGTTTTTCTTATAACTACAATGATTATATTTGTTTATTGCAACATCTTCACATTAACTCCAACTCCACTACATCAACTAAAATTTGTGTATCTCATGAGCATATACTAATAGTAAATTTAGCTATATACATGTAAGCAAGACACCATCTGTTTGAAAAATAGTTGAATCATTTCATGTTTTTCGATTTGCTAATGTATGGTTTTAAACATGGTATCATTAATTATATATCAATAAGTAAAAATTTTAAAAATTGATATTGAAAATGTATAGATTGAGTTGAATCTATCAAAATCCCATATAATACTTTTGTCAACTATTAACATCTTCATACGTACATGCAATTAAAAATTACAATAATATAATATTTTTATACATATACATTGACAATAATATACTACATCTGTTTCCTAAAGATCTTCCTTGTTACTGTTACTACAAATATAAATGGGAATTAATTTCAGTGGGTTGTGGGATGGGTAAAGTATGAGAGAGAAAGGGGTTAAGATAAATAAACATATAAAAAGAGGTTAAAGTAGGAGAGAGAAAGTCAGTAAAATTGAATTAATAATGTAATGATGGACCATATGATAGGACATGAGAGGGTAAAAAGGAATACAAATTCAAAATAAGGAATAAAGAAAAGAGAGAATATATTTTGGAAACGCACTTAAACGGAAAGAGAGAAGATCTTTAGGAAACGGAGAGAGTAACAAGATCAAAATATGATGATAATTTTTTTTTAGTGAAGCTTTACCGTCAGAGTTTTTTACGTTTAATTACTAAATTCAAAATCTTTACCCATGAATTGACGTTGGACATCTCCTAGGTCAAAATACTAACAACCATTTTTTAAAGTATTCGGAGCGTCATGTAGGATGACCATGCTATAATATATATTTTATTATAATTTTAAATAATACAGATGGAGAATTAGAGTTTCGGTAACTAGAACATATATATTTTGCATCTCAACAAACTTCATATGACTATTATATTATATAAATTGACTATAACTTCAATTATACAATTAAGATAATCATAATGTTTATACTATTGGACCACCTCGAAATGTACTTTGAAATGAGCGAGACTCATATTTACGTATTTGTCTTAAGACTGCATAGAAATATTCGAATTAAAATTGATTATCTTCTTTTGCAAGTAGTTGATAACCCAATTCACATGAACTAACCCCGAAAAAAATCAGGGTACCCACTAATCGAGTATTGGATTTTACCGACTAGAGTTATGGATCACAAAATAATAAGAGATCACAAAAAATAATTCACATTCAATAATTTTTCTTTTCTTTGTATTATTTTGTGATCCCTTGTTTGTTTGTTAATTTATAACTACAATGATTATATTTGTTTATTGCAACATCTTCACATTAACTCCAACTCCACTACATCAACTAAAGTTATAGCATCTCATGAGCATAAACTAATCGTAAATTTAGCTATATACATGTAAGCAAGGCACCATCTATTTAAAAATAGTTGCATCATTTCATGTTTTTCGATTTGCTAATGCATGATTTTAAATATTGGTATCATTAGTTATATACCAATAAGTAAAAATTTAAAAAATTGATAATGAAAATGTATAAATTGAGTCGAATCTATCAAAATCCCATATAATAATGTTTTCCTACAATATAAATTACCAAAGACAATAAAAGAGTCAGATGGAAATAGTAAAGACTCCCTCTGTTTTTCTTTATCATTCTCACTTTCCTGTGCGCGTCTCCCAATGCACTTCTTTGAACTTAAATATCTTTCATTATTATTAGTAAAAATTATAAAGATTGAATATTAATAATGTACTAATTGAGACGAATCAAACAAGATCCCACATGACTATATTTTTTCTTATAGATTGAAAATAATTGAGAAGATTCTCTCTAAGTATGAATAGTGCCAAGATTCTAAGTGAGAAAGATAAAAAAAAAAAACAGAGGGAGTAACATTTAATGGTGTAATTATTTCTAAATTTAGGAAATTATAAATTATGGCGAGTGAGAAAACAGACTTGAAAGATATTTCAAGTCACAAAATGTATGTTACTACTTTGTCGTTGTCAAAATTGTTCCAGTCGAAATTAGAAGAAAGATAAGTAATATGTTACAGGTTTACAATAGAATTGAACAAAAAAAAAAAAAAAAAAAAAATCAAAGACAATAAGAGGAAAAAAAAAAAACAAGTGATAAGTAATTTTTTTTTCCAAAAGGTTTATTATAGAATATTTTAGTTAAATTAATTAATATTCATTATGATAAGAATAAGAAATAATAATTATCACCATATAGTAGTATTTCTCATATAAAATTTTAGAACTATTTATATTTGAACATATGTAACCAGTAACAATCATGAACTCCTAAATCGTCTTTAACCCATTCATTTTTTACAATGATTTAAAATATAATGAGACATTCCTATTAATGCCATGATCATGTGTCAAGTGAATAACATGTACAAATCAAATATTGTGAATGTAGTGGAATACTTTCACCACTGTTTTTTGTTCGCTCCTAAATCAGTATTTTTAAGAGATTATTAAGAAAAACCCCATTTCATGCATGTATAGATAAGACTTTAGAGTTTGTCTTGTAAGAAACCGCCTACTTTCAAATTAAAATTAGGCAATGGTAAGCTCAATATTAAAAAGAGAATTAGCCCAATAGTGACTAGATTAATTTTTTTCGGTGACTATTTTAATCCATTTAGTTACTAGGTCTACTTTTACATTAAAATTAGACCGTCTCTTTTAATAATTTTTGATTACTCTGTATCTATTGGATCAATATTATAATATTTACGGTGAAATTAAAGATGTTTGAGATGAAATATTTTAAATTAATTGTCAGATTAAGATGATATAATATAAATGTTTCATTGAACATAATTTTATTCGTGAATTTTTTGATAAAGTAAAGAGAAACATTGACAAGTTGGGAGAGGGGGAGGATTAAAGAGGATTCCAAGTTGTCTAGGGTAAAAATCGATCCCAACATTTCTTGAAACCGGGATTCCGGGAGGGAAGCTCTAATCACTAGGCTATCCCTTACTCTTATTTTTATTTTTTGATAATATAACAAAGTACTTGCTTGCAAAATATATCGTATTATTACATTAACATAGATATTTTGAGATGATATAATACATATAACTTTGTCATACAAAATATTAACAGGTAATCGTGCATTGCACATTTGCACCAACTCAAATCAATTATACATTTACACTATTTCAACAAACAAAAAGTGAAAAGAGATTATGTGCGGTATCAAAGACAAAATTTCCACAATAAGAAATTCAAAAAAGAAAAAGGCAATAATGGGAAGTGTTTAGTTGTTTACCTGGCGACTAGTGCAGGTCGCTCTAAGTCGAAATCTCTCTGTATGAAATTTGAGGAATGGAGCTTATGTTTGGAGCTTATGTGATTGGAGCATGAATACCTTCGCATTTTATAGAGGCAGAGGGACAGTACTTTGCTTTCATGTTCAACTTATTTTATTGGAGAATACATAGTAGCATTGACGAACTCGTCATAAGTTTTATTTTTCATCCCCTCCGTCTTTTGGAGAATTATTATGTAGATGTATACTTTAAGCCAAATTAGAGAGAGGGTAAAAAATAAATTTATTTGGTTTCTATATTTTTTTAAATGAAAGATAATGCGGGTTTATTAAATTTTTGGAGAGGTAGAGAGCATTAAAGAAAGAGAGTGCGAGTAAAAAATGATTAAATTATTGTATATCTTTTGTCAATTGAAGAACAAAGCATATAGTGAATAGATATTCGACAAAAAGATGAAAAAATAAAGCAAGTAGATTATCAAAACGGAAGGAGTATGTGTGAAAATTTTTACTTCTCCCATTTCGAATTAAATGGAATAAAAAAATATTTTATGTCTCACAAATAATACATCTTTGTTGCATTTAATTTGAAACGGAGGAAGTATTCAACTTGAGATTTGAGTACCTCAATTCAACGCGCTAATATATCTAGAGTCCAACTTTTATTACCTCATGTTATTACAACCCCTAGGATAGTAAATATGTTAGACTGGGATACTTAATACTTTACATTTGAATAATGTACTTGATAATTAGTATTTTGCTATTACAATAGAATACAAAATAACAAGAGATTTGACTAAACAAACTTTTAAAGTACATATCCTTATCAAACTTTTAAGGTCGGATTCCGATTGAGTATTCCAACTCATTGAAAATTTGACTTAGCATTATGATTGATGCAATACAATATTCTGTAGGATATATTTTGTTATTAGAATACTAATCGTATAGGTTTTCTAATATGAATAGGACTATCTTTAGGTTGTATAATATATGTCTCCACGCAAGGATTTTTATCAAATTTTGCATGTCATCACATCTTTGGAAATAGATCATTCTCCAGGAAAAAAATTTCCTAATAGGGTCTTGAGCCCCTAGCTTCCGCCGCCCAATAACCACCAGCTCTCCTACCTGTCACCATGACTAAAGAAGACCAACCACAACCCTCTAACTCACCCTCATCCACCGAGTACCATCCAACCCTTTTTTGTCAACCAACATAATATCAAGAATTTCATCCATTTAATCATTGATCGTGAAAAGGTGCATTAATCGAATTGGGGTAGAGTTGTTTTGAGTATCATGCCATGCTTTAAACGTTTTGGATCACATAGACACCGAAACCCCTCGGCCAACCGACCTCTCCACCCCCATGTTGGATCGTCTAGACTCGATGGTCAAACAATGGATATATGGTAGTTTTCATTGACCTTCTACAAACAATTCTTAGTCAGTGATAGAGCACATCATGTATGGGATAATATATTTTGTTCTTCCTGTCAAAAAATATATATATATTTTGTTCTTAAAATATTAATCTTGATAGATGTACTCATCATATATATGAATAGGACTCCTTAGGTTGTATAATATAAATATTGATTAATGGTATTATCTACAGATAAGGAGCTTCATCAAATTTAGCAATGATGATGCATCAATTTCATTATGTCGTTATGTCACTATGTCACAAGCTTATAAATTACATAATAAAACAAAGCAAAAGATAATAAGCTAAATAATAAGATTAATGAAAAGACAATATGTGCTTGCCATTGGTTTAAGTATAAAATTCATCTTATTCTATTTTATTGCAATTCTTGGAGATTTGCAGAATTCATATGTGACCTTGTTTTTTTTATATAAAATGATTTGTTTTCATATTTATAATCCAATTAAGCTTTTCATCATATTCACTTTTCTATGTATGTTTGAGGGTGCCTAAAGAAAAAGACGAACGTAAGATATATATGTGAAAGCTAAGTAAACACGTGAGCGCTCTTTGACACACGTAACACCTTTTTGCTTTTTCTTTCATATATTACAAGATGACTCTCTTGCAAAGATAGGGTGAGATTCGATCCTGTGTGGCCTATTACCTGCTGCTCGCTTATCACACATTACTTGTGTGGTGATATATGCATACACTCAACAAAGTGTGAATGTATAATAGGCTATATGCTACATTATTCAGCTTGTATAAAAAAGTAAGAAACTATAATTCTTACTCAATATATAAAACAAATACAAGTACCAATATTTACTGTTAAAGAATATTTTTTTGGAAAAAATGGATGAGAATACCCCCAACTTTAGCTCGTCTGCTTTTAATATCCCTAACTACGGGTTATTCCTGTATAATCCCAACTATTGGGTAGGTCCGCCACAAATGCGCCAGGACCTGAAGGAAACCTATTTAACGGCTAAAAAGGCTATCTGTCATGCTTTCATTGGCTTATTATCAATTATTATTTTATTTTTTTCATTTTTTAATCCCACCATTCCCTCACCCCTAATGCCACCTTCCCTCACCCCCATTACCACCCTTTCCACACCCCTTCCCCCTCCCCCACTGCCATCTTCCCTCACCCCCACAACCCCCATTCACACACCCCAGCCCCTCTCCCCTACCCCCAGTAGCCTCCCCCCCCCTAAAAAACTACCCCAACAGCACATCGAATTCCCCCCTCCCCAAATCCCCTCTGTCTGCCTGATTTCCATCCAATCAAGATTATTCCATCAAAGATGAAGTCTTTTTTCATTGTGATTGTCGAAAAAAATCAAGTAATATTCAATTGCAACCTAATAATTCCCTTTTATATTCTCTCTTTCACCGTTCTTATTTACAAATACAAATCATAGAATACAATTTGATTTCTTACAAAACCCACTGAAATTCTAATACAAATAAAGCTAAAAAGGAAACTAAACTTAGAACAATCTAAGTACTAGAGGGAATAACCATGAACTATGGATTCAAGCAACAACAACATCACCTATGATAGCAATAGGGCGGATAATTTGTGGTTTTGGAGCGTTGGCAAGCCGCGAAGACAAAAACATACATTAGCAACACAACTAGAAGAGAGGAGACACAGAAGGGCAGTAGCAATGACTTCCACAGAAAGGGTAGGTGGTGTGGAGAGAAGAAGATGGGATGTAAGAGAGATGTGAGTGGTTGATGTGGTTTATAGGTGCGCGAAGTGCTGCTAGTGGGATGGTTGTGTAGGTGACAGTAGAGATGACAATGGGTAGGATCTGGATAGGGTCCTCTAGGATCCAGATCTAGATCCGTTTTTTAGACAAGGATCCAGATCCATCCCGGATCCATTGGGTAATAAGAATGAGGATCCAGATCCATATCCGTATGGATCCTAAACGGATCATTGCCTATTTTGTTTAAATTACCCTAATTTTCACAATAATTAAAGATTATAAACAATAAAGTCATCTAATATCAACCAAATATTTCATTTAATTTCTAAAAAATTACCATTGCAATTGCAACCATTCACAACTACTTAACTATCAAATTGTAGATTAATCAACTATTTCTAAAAGATTAACAATTATCAATCGATTTTTCGAACTCAATAATCCAGTAAATCCACACATTAATTAGAACAATAATTCAAAATTCAAGCAAAAATCCATCATTACATGTAATAATTAATAATATAATACAAAAAATGATAATATTATAAAAACGGGTAAACGGATCTGGATCCGAGTAATAGTTTAGGATCCGGTCCAGATATATATTTTTCAAGGAGGATCCAAATCCTACCCGGATCTATAAGGTTCAAAATTTGATACCAGATCCGTAAAAAATGAATCTGGATCCACGGATCCGGATAAGGTCCATTACCAACTGCCATCTCTAGGTGACAGTAAGTGAGCTTGGTGGATGGCTGCATTGGTGAAGAGGCTACTAAGTTTAGTTGGTTGGTGGTGCATTGCTGGCAGCGAGTGAGGTGAGGGAGACGGTGGAGTTGGTATTTCTCGGTGGCTGCGAAGTTGAAAATCTAGTGATGATGGCTGAAAGTGCACAAGGCTGCGTGGTGAACTGGTGATGGTGGAGGTGAGAAGGGCGGTAGTGTGGGTGAAGGAAGGTGGTTGTGGGGGACGTAGTGGGGTGAGGCCGTGAGGGAAGGGTGGGATTAGAAATTAAAAATAGAAGAGAAATAAAAAAATAAAAAAATTACCTTACTAACAAGTTACAAGTTATCTGGGTTCATTATAGCGGACCTACCCAATAGTTGAGATTATACAAGAATAATCCATAGGTTGAGATATTAAAAACAGACGGGTCAAAATTGAGGGTATTCTCATCAATTTTTCCATTCTTTTTCTCATTGCGTCATGTATGTCACCAGAAGTAGCAGATCAGTTGAAAATGAAATATGGGGATCCGGATCATATGATTTTCATGTGACCGTAGAACAATCAACAATCATTGAATAAAAGATGCTAACTACATGAGATAATTTATTAAACGTCTCATTCAATTAAGATAACTAAAAGCTGAGTACATAAATAATTAATTATATGTTTCAGTCAATGAACATCATATGAACGCTTAATATATCTCATGAACTATGATTAAATAAAGAATGTTTTAGTCCGTGTATGTTAGCCTGTTGCTGTTTACATCAATTAGTTATGAGTTGCGAATTGCGTACATATTAATTAATATAAGACACGGTTTGTATGATTGTGTTGTACAGTTAGTCTCGTAATAAAAGACCGTCTACTTTTAGTTTAAAACTAGACATAATCCAAGCTCAATATTAAGAAGAGAATATGTCACTTTTTTTTAATATAATGACTAGTTTAATTTATTTAGGAACCAGTTTAATCTATTTCGTGACCCATTTAATCTATCCACTAATGACATTCTCTAACCCATTAAGTGACTAGTTTAATCCATTTACTGACTAGTTTAATCCGTTATGTAACACTACTGGGTTATTTTTTTAAATTATTTGTTGTAGTTCGAGAATCAACAAAACAAAAGAAGGAGAAGAGAAGGGATGACTATGATAGTGTTCAATTAGAGTGAAATGGAATAGGCTTGTTAGAAAAATTCAGTATTGATTTCGTCTAATTTTATGTTAAAATTAAACCGCATATCCTAATAATTGTGTTGTGTTATTGCTACATGAAGAATGGTCCTCGCTCAACTAATTTAATAGCTCCATATTGATTGTGGAAGGAGGCATGGTCGATGTTTACAAGGAAAAATTTCCTAGCCTAGTAGGAAGTAAAACCTCGATTCTAAGGAATTTTAACTAAAATGCTTCACTATAATATGCATGCGAACAATGCTATTACAAATCTATTAATATCTCAGGGCACTTCTTGAGTTCTTCTACAAACACAAATCCCAATATCAGTTCCATCTAACTTCTGTTTTACTCGAACTTTAGTCGAATTCCTCTTTTCTCTCTTTAATTCACATGAAAGTATATATGCCAGAGTTTACATAAATTCCTTAACCTCAAACTTGATATATAGAATAGTATAATACTACTAGTTGGAACAATTATCAGTATATCTGTATTATATAAGTCAAGGGGGAAGCTACTGTGTCCCCTAATGATCGAATTGTCTTTTAACTAAAATTGAGTTTGACTTTGAGTGAAGAGTAGAACTTGTGGAGCTGATTTGGTAATACCGACTGAATTTAGGGAACCAGAGATATTATATACGTAAGTATTTACGTCTTATTTATAGAGTCAAGTTACATATGTGCACTACTTCTACGATTTAAGACTACTATATATATGTGTTTGTTGTTTCTTTTTTAAACTTGGAATAGAAGCGAACAATATCTAACGACCATTAACTAGTATAAACATGGTAACAATGTAATAAGAAACATACTTTATTTAATTTAGTATCAGCTGATTAAATCAAATAAGACTCATAAAATAATTAAACTGACATTCTAAAATCGAAATATTTATTAAGACATTAAAAAGTGTTCCTAAGCAAGCCTATATGTCCCCGACGCTCCGAGTTATTCACAAATCTTATACCATGTCATCCATCTGCATTTAAAAAATGTAAAGTAATTTGTATAATATCTATACTTATATATTAAAAGGCGTGCGTAAACCAGAAACGGTGCCACGTGGCGCTTTCCCTAGGGAGTTTTAGTTCATGTATTCCATGTACAATAAAATAATTTAGAAATTGCATAGTATAGGTTTTGATCTCGTGACCTCAAGTTCATGAACTAACTAAAGTTTTAACCACTAGACCAAGTTGTATTTAGTGCTTTCATATCAAAGTACAATATTAATAAATGAAAATTTTCTTACCCGGGGAATAGCCCGGGTCTAATAACTAGTTCAAATCCATAACCTGAATTTTGAGCACTAAAGACTTAACTATCAAACTATATCATATTAATTATATGTCATTATTCAAAAATAAAACATAATGAAAATCAATTTAATTAAGGAAAACTTGATATGGAAATATAAATAATGAAATTTTCAACTAGATGATATAACCTCTACAAAAATCAAGGTACCCACTAATCGAGGGGTACTGGACTTTATCGACTAGAGTAATGTATCAAAAAATAATAAGGGATAAAAAAAGTAATTCACTTTCAATAATGTTTACTTTTCTTTGTATTATTCCGTAATCCCTTGATTGCTTGTTTTTTCTTTAACTATAATGATTATATTTGTTTATTGCAACATATTTTTTCTCATTAACTCCAACTCCACTACATCAACTATATACATACAAAGCAAATACACCCTCCGTTTAAGAAATCTTTTCATGTTTTCAAATTCAACTAGCTAGTTATTAGACCAAGGCTATGACCCGGGTAAGAAAAAAATTTATTTATTAATATAATACTTTATGATAATAACAATAAATACAACTTAGCCTAGTGGTTAAAACTTTAGTATATATACTTGAGGTCTTAGGATAAAATCCTATACTATGCAATTTCTTAATTTTTTATTGTACATAGATTACATGAACTAAAACTCTCTAGGGAGAGCGCCACGTGGCACAATTTCTTGTTTTCGTATGCCTTTTAATATATTTGTATAGATTATCCATGATTTTAAACATATCATTAATCATCAATAAGTAAAAATTATAGAAACTGATATGTAAACATGTATACATAAAGTTGAATCTAGCAAGATCTCATATAACTATATTTTCTATAAATCACTAAAGACAAAAAAATTATAAGAGGTGAATAGCGAATATTACGCAAGTGGTGCAACTATTTCTAAATTGAGGAAATATATATTAAATTATATCGCAAGTGAGAAGATAGACTTACAATTAATTTTCAAGTAAAAATGTACGTTACTACTTTGTCTGTCTCAAAATTGTTCCAGTGGAAAAAAAAAAGGTAAGCTAAGTAATTCTCTATTTCTGTTAGAGGTTTACGATAGAATTGGACAAAAATGAAAAATAAAAACGATAAAGAGAAAAAATAACAAACAAGTGATAAGTGTTTTTTTTATAAAAGGTTCAATATAGGCTATTTTAGTTAAATGATTTTTTTGTCAAAAAGTACCTAATAAAACACAAGTTTTGGGGGGAAGGACCCAATAAAACAAATATTGTCTAAAAAGATCTATTAATATACTTCCGATTGTTAATAACAACCATTTTATGAATTTTAGGCCAAAACAACAAATGCCGACGTTTACCGCATGTGAGCTTAGAGCAATGAGCTATAAGACAAAAAGAAAGAATTGTAACAGTTAATTGGAGCTTAAAAAAAAAAAGTCAAATGCCAGTTTGGTGTTTTTGCCTAAACTTCATAAAATGATTATTTTTATTAACAACGGGAAGTATTTTTACAGGACTATTTAGACCCAAAAAATTTTACTAGATCCTTCCCTATAAAAGTTGTGTTTTATTAGTTACTTTCTGACAAAAAGCTTAAATAAATTGAAAATATTCATTATGATAAGAATAAGAAATAATGATTACCTAAATCTGGGTTCTGGCAGAAAAGAATATATTCCAATAGTATGAAGGGACACCTTGGCATAGGAGCTAATTAGATGTGATCATGGGACGGGTCGGACTGTGGCAAAAAAATTTGCCCATTGGTCAGGCCGGCCGGGCTGAGGGTCGAAAATTTTTGCCCAAAACCCAGCCCAAAAATTCTCCGGGACGGGCCAAAATGATCAGCTTTAGAGCTAATATATATCTCCAAGTAACCAGGGAAAAGATTCAGCGTGCACCATTGGCGACCCTAGTCTATGATCTAATCCGAATCATAACCTACTTTCACTCAAACAACCAGCAATCTAGAATAAAGATTAATTACTAATCTATACAAATATATTAAAAGACGTGCATAAACAAGACACTGTGCCACATGGCGCTCTTCCAAGAGAGTTTTAGTTCATGTAATCCATGTACAATAAAAAAAATTTAGAAATTAAATTGCGTAGTATAGGGGTTTGATCTTGAGACCTCAAGTACATATACAAAAGTCTTAACCACTAGATTAAGTTGTATTTAGTATACTATCATAAAGTATTATATTAGTTGTTAAAATCCCGATTCGAATCTTACGATTCTACGATTTTACGATCCTGGAGGACCTCACCGATCCCGATCCTACATAGGATCTTAATTTTGTAGGATCTTTCGATCCTGTCCAACCACAAAAAATCACATGGTAGGATCTTAACACGATTCTACGATCCTACGACTCTACGATCCGATCCTACCGTATAAAAATCATAAAGTAATTTCACATATTATATTTCTCCTATTAGATTTTGGTCGCATGTTACTTCAATCTTATAGTATTGAAAAACTATCATCATTTGTTAATTAAAAAATTTATTATTAATATGTGTAAATTTTTAACATGAGGTTCTCACCATATTTTAGCATAATTATCTTTATTTCATCGAATTGTAGGATCTTACGATCCTACGATCCGATCCCACCGATTCGATTCTACCAACCCCTACGATCCAAAGTAGGATCCCGATCCTGTTAACATTGCTAATAACTAGTTATAAACTTGGAATAGAAGCGAACAATAACTAACGACTACTTGCACTAACCAGTATAAATATGGTAATAATGTAATAAGAAATAACATACTTTATTTAATTTAGTATGAACTGATTAAATCAAATAAGACTCATAAAATAATTAAACTGACGTTCTAAAATCAAAATCTTTATTAATTAAGACATTAAAAAGTGTTCCTAAGCAAGCCTACATGTCCCCCGACGCTCCAAGTTATTCAGAAATCTTATACCATGTCATCCATCTACATTTAAAAAATGTAAAGTAATTTGTATAATATTTAAATCCATAACCTCAATTTTGAGCACAAAAGACTTAACTATCAAACTATATCATATTATATGTTATTTGTACAACTGCGGAGAATAATTGTATTAACCTGATTAGGTTAATCATGGCATTCAATATATATAATGTTTACAATACAGGCCTACTGTAACACCCAGATAATTCTCTCTTTCTAAAAAATACTTTTATAATACACAAGTAGATAATTACCTAAGTATTATCGCACGTGTGATAACGTGTCGGCTTATTCAGAATTTTGCAGCGGAAAACAATTTACTAAAACCAACTTTATTAAAACTTACTAAGTAAATGACAATTGTTTAGAATTTAAACAAACCAACTTAAATAAACAACCAACTGAAATAAACATGTTCCTACGAAAAGCAGAAATTAAACTACGCTAGATACACAGTCTCTCCACTCCAGATTCCCAATGAGATGCACATTTGCGAACCTGTAATGTCAATGCTATATCGACTCTGCTCATCAGAAGGATCATCACAGGTTCAATAAGGCAAAGCCATGATCACACACACGAACAAGCACGTAATCAGCAAAGCTGAGTACTACATATCAGACATAAACATTCCTAAACATGATACTAAAATAATAACGTGTAGGAATAAATAATAAATAATTATATAATAATCTGCAGGCAACTTTTACTGAACTAAACTCAAAACATCTTTTTATTACTCTAATGGAATAGTTATTGGACTATGAGTTGTCCTACCAACCAGCCTTCATTACGAAGACGAAATACGTGAGCAACTACGTATTCCCGAGTGACCTACGATATCGAGGAACCTTTGACTAAAAAGAGGAATGTGGATCAACCATCCTCGAAAAGCTATAGCACGCTCACCACAACCCCAACTCCCAACATCCAACTCTAGACGTGCACAAGTCTAGAATCTACAACTATTCTCGTTTCATTTTACGTTAATTACCAATTATTACTTGTCATGACACGCTTATATAAGCAACACGTAAATAATCCAATCACCACAAATAGCTTCTTTTATCTTAAGATTTAACAAGTGATCATAACACAATTCAAGAATACTTTCTTTTCAATCCAATCCATTTTAATTGTTGAACCTAGCCAACAAACCAATTTACCTTTATATAGGTATACTTCCAACTTACCAAATAAGGTCCACAGTCCTCATAAGATAATAAAATAATACTCCTCACAGAATACATGAACAACATGATTCCATTCTCGATAACATATAACAATTCATCATATGAATTAATAAATAACTTTCTTTCATGCTTGCATCAATTAATCCATACAAACATACAACCCAATACTTCAAAACTAATCTCAATTCACATGCATTGCACACAGGCATACGACATGTAATAATCAAATATGCTAGCCATCAGATATATGAACATAGAAGTCCCTATACATGATACTACAAATCACTTAAACATGATACTAGTCACATAACACGTAATTATGTACGTACCTCATGTAAACTAGCCTGTAGGCCACTTTAAATCTCTAAAAGTTCCCTACGAAGTATTCTCCGCCTAGAAAACAACAAAACCGAAATCAACAACTTTAAATAAAAATTACAGCAGCTTTAAATAATTTAAAACTCCCTTAAAACAAGTTTAAAAATCGATTTTACTATTAAACTTGCAATATTTTTAATTCCTAGTATAGTACTACTATTCTAGTAATTAAAACTCTTAAAAACTCCCTAATCAAACCCTTTCTGAAAATACAACAACTTTAATATTTAAGAAACCTCCTTAAAACATGTATAACATACTTAAAATCACGTACTAAGTAAATCTCATAGTACATAATATACTACTTTAGTTTTCTAGCAATTTAAAACCCTAAAAACTCATGTTTTCAATGATTAGAACTAAAATATAATCAAAATAACAAATTTGAAAATTTTCTTATAATATATAAACTAAGAATTTACTTATAAAAAAACAGTAATTTAAACTAATAAACATGATTAATACTAATAAAACAACATAAAAATCTAGTCTTTAATGGAATCTTAAGAAGGAAGAAAGAAAACAACCAACACAAGGAGGAGGAAGACAAGCGCCGGACACAACAACCACCACCAGCAGCACGGCAGCAGCAATTTCGGGATTTTAGGAAGGCTTGTGACGTTTCTTGTTGAACAAGAAACATTACTTGAAGAAGAAGAAAAGTGATTTGAGAGAGCAAACAAGGAACGGCCGAAGAGGAAAGAGAGAAACCGAGAGGAGAAAAAGAATAATGTGTATGGCGTGTGAAAGAGAGGAAAATACTTTGTGTGGGATAAAATAATTGGGTATTAGGATATTTATATAAAAGGCTTCCTTGGTTGGGCTTAGGAAAAGAGATAAAGTTTAATGAAAATTGATGATGAACGTGATAATTAACTTGAGACGTTAATCATCACTTGGACTCTTTTCCTTTTTATCCTTTTGGGATTTTTAGTTCCATTAGACTTCTTTTTCAATATACTTTAATATTTAAAACTCTTATTAAAACATGCTTAATTAAAATATTTCCGATTTTATCAAGCCATGAAAAATAATTTCATTTGGCTTTTAAAATAGTCAACCTTTTTAAATAGTCAAATCATTTTCCAAACTCATTTGGGTTTAAATATAACTATATAAATATTTAAATATATTTATAAAATCCTTTAAAATTATGGGGGATTACACCTACAACTAGCAAAAGACCATACTATCCTTTTATTGGCCAAGCCGTCGCCGGGGGGGGGGGGGAGATGGGGTGACCCATCTCGCAGGGCAACGCCATCGTTGCGCTGGTAATCCAAAGCCATGACAGGGGCAGGAGATACATGAGAATCACTAGGTGACATTACATTTGTGGGTCTCCAATCAGAATCTAAGACCATGGGCGACGTGGAAAGCATGGTGGACTGAGAACTCACAAGGCTACAATAAGGAAACTTATGTTCGTGAAAAAGAACATGACGATTAGTGAACAATTTGTTGGTAGTAGGATCAAAACAACGATACCCTTTATAATCTAATGCATAGCCAATAAAAACACAGGTTTTAAATTAGGTTGTAGTTTGTGATTTTTAGAATTCAGAAACAAAGGAAAGCATTCACAACCAAATGTTTTCAAAAAATGATAGGAAGGGGGACGATGAAACAATTTTTCAAAAGGAGAAACACCCCTAAAACCAAGCTGGGTAATCTACTAATGGTGTAGGTAGCAGTGTATGATGCATCAACCCAAAATTCAGCAGGAAATATTAGAATGAATTATCATAGTACGAGCCATTTCAATGATATGACGATGTTAGTGTTCTGCAACACCGTTTTGAGTTAGAGTAGGACAAAATTTTTGAAAAATTATGCCATTATTACGAAAATGTTGGAGAAGAGGAGAATTATCATATTTACTATGTCCATCACTTAGAAAAATCTTAATTTTACAATTAAAAATCTTTAGTTGGAGTCTGGAGATATTAAAATCGGACGGATTAAAATTGAGGGTATTCTCATCAATTTTTTCTATATTTTCTCATTACGTCATTTATGTTATCAGAAGTAGCGATCAGTTGAAAGTGAAATATGGGGATCCGGATCATATGATTTTCATGTGACCGTAGAACAATCAACAATCATTGAATAAAAGATGCTAACTACATGAGATAATTCATTAAACGTCTTATTCAATTAAGATAACTAAAAGCTGAGTACATAAAATAATGAATTATATGTTTCAGTCAATGAACATCATATGAACGCTTAATATATCTCATGAATTATGATTAAAAAAAGAATTCACTTGAGACAATGTTTTAATCCGTGGATTGAGTGTTTAATTTTTAACATGTTACATCTTTTCAAAAAAAAAAAAACTAGTTATTAAGTCCGGGCTATGCCCCGGGTAAGGAAAATTTTCATTTATTAATATTATAATTTAAGATGATAAGACTAAATATTATTTGGTCTAATGGTTAAGACTTTAGTGTATGTTCTTGAGGTTTCGGGATCAAACCTTATACTATGCAATGTCTAATTTTTTTTTATTGTTGTGGATTACATGGAGTAAAATTCCCTTAGGGAGAGCGCCACGTGGCACTGTTTCTGACTTAGGCACGCCTTTTAATATATTAGTATAGATAGATAAATGTTTTAATCCGTGTATGTTAGCATGTTGCTGTTAGCATCAATTAGTTATGAGTTGCAAATTGCATACATATTAATTTAATATAAGACACGGTTGGTGTAATTGTGTTGTACAGTTGGTTTTATAAGAGACCGTCTACTTTTAGTTTGAAAAAATACATAATCCAAGCTCAATATTAAGAAGAGAACATTATGTCAGTTTTTTTTTTAATATAATGACTAGTTTAATCTATTTAGGAACCAGTTCAATCTATTCCGTGACCCATTTAATTTATCGAGGAATGATATTCTCTAACCCAATAAGTGACTAGTTTAATCCATTTAGTGACTAGTTTAATCCGTTCTGTAACACTATTGGGTTATTTTTTGAAATATATGGTCTAGTTCGAGAATCAAGGAGAAGAGAAGGGATGACTATGGTAGTTCAATTAGAGTGAAATGGAATAGGCTTGTTAGAAAAATTCAGTATTTATTTCGTCTAATTTTATGTTAAAATTAAACCACCTATTATAATAATTGTGTTGTGTTATTGCTACATGAAGAATGGTCCTCGCTCAACTAATCTAATAACTCTATATTGATTGTAGAAGGAGGCATGGTCGATTTTTACAAGGAAAAATTTCCTAGCCTAGTAGGAAGTAAACCCTCGAATCTAATTAATATAAGACACGGTTTGTGTAATTGTGTTGTACAGTTGGTTTTATAAGAGACCGTCTACTTTTAGTTTGAAAAAATACATAATCCAAGCTCAATATTAAGAAGAGAACATGATGTCACTTTTTTTTTAATATAATGACTAGTTTAATCTATTTAGGAACCAGTTCAATCTATTCCGTGACCCATTTAATTTATCGAGTAATGATATTCTCTAACCCAATAAGTGACTAGTTTAATCCATTTAGTGACTAGTTTAATCCATTCTGTAACACTATTGGGTTATTTTTTGAAATATATGTTCTAGTTCGAGAATCAAGGAGAAGAGAAGGGATGACTATGGTAGTTCAATTAGAGTGAAATGGAATAGGCTTGTTAGAAAAATTCAGTATTTATTTCGTCTAATTTTATGTTAAAATTAGACCACCTATTCTAATAATTGTGTTGTGTTATTGCTACATGAAGAATGGTCCTCGCTCATCTAATCTAATAACTCTATATTGATTGTAGAAGGAGGCATGGTTAATTTTTACAAGGAAAAATTTCCTAGCCTAGTAGGAAGTAAACCCTCGATTCTAAGGAATTATAACTAAAATGCTTCACTATAATATGCGAACAATGATATTACAAATCTATTAAAATCCCGGGGCACTTCTTGAGTTCCTCTACAAACACAAATCCCAATATCCGTTCCATCTAATTTTTGTTTTACTCCGACTTTAGTCGAATTCCTCTTTATTCTCTCTTTGCTTCACATGAAAGTATATATGCTAGAGTTCACACAAACTCCTTAGCCTCAAACTTGATATATAAAATAGTATAATACTACTAGTTGGAACAGTTATCAATATATTTCTTTATTATATAAGTCAAGGAGGAGCTATATGGTGTCCCCCAATGAATTATCTTTTTTACTAAAATTGAGTTTGACTTTGAGTGAAGAGTAAAACATGTAAAGCTGATTTGGTAGCGATTTAATTTAGGGAACCAAAGATATTATATAAATAAGTATTTACGTCCTATTTATAGACCCAAGTTACATATGTGCACTACTTCTACAATTTAAGACTACTATGTGTTTATTGTTTCTTTTTTAAACTTGGAATAGAAGAGAACACTAACTAACGACTACTTGCATTAACCAGTATAAACATGGTAATAATGTAATAAGAAACATACTTTATTGAATTTAGTATGAACAGATTAAATCAAATAAGACTCATAAAATAATTAAACTTACGTTCTAAAATCAAAATCTTTATTAAGACATTAAAAAATGATCCCAAGCAAGCCTGTATGTCCCATGAGCGCTCCAAGTTACTCACAAATATTGTACCATGTCATCCATCTACATTTAAAAAATAATGTAAAGTAATTTGTATAATATTCAAATCCATAACCTCAATTTTGAGCATAAAAGACTTAACGAACAAACTATATCATATTATATGTCATTTGTACAAGTGTGGAGAATAATTGTGTTAACCTAATTAGGTTAATCCTAACATTCAATATATATAATGTGTACAATACAGGCCTACGACTAGTAAAAGACCATACTATCCTTTTAGTGGCCAAGCCGACAGGGGGGGCTGTAACACCCCGATTTTTGAAACAGTTTATTATTTATTTTATTAACTATATTATATATTTTAGTTTATTTAATAATTAAATTCATTTATCTTTAGGAATTATTTTGTAAATAATTTATATGCTTATAATGGGACAAGTTTAGTAAGTAATTTAACTAATAATAGTAATAAGAGGAAATATACTCACATATATGTAAGAAGGAGGAAAAGGGAAAAATAAAACAAGAAAAGAAAAAGGAAAGAAAGAAAAAAAAAATAACAATCACAAAAGAACGACATTCATAAACGGTGCTTCACCACCGTTCAACACTTCACCATCTTCACCATCTTCTTCTCTCAAAATCTTTAACATTCTCCCTTCATCACACAACCACCACCGTGCCGACGACACAACCACAACCGCTACTAGAGGTGACGCCATAGAAGTATAGGCGGCGCAAGGAAGAAAAGGGGGGTCGTCGTTGCTGTAATTTGGAGCATTTGGTGCTCGAATTAGGGGCGTTTGCAAGTTATTTCTCATCCCCAATCTTCTATATTAGTGGGTAAGATGAATTCCTCAACTAATTTAAGTTTTCTTTTAAAATTATGAAGTTAGGGTTTTTAGATTGAAATTGAATTCAGGTTTTTGATTTTTAGAGTTTGGGTGTGGAATTTATTGAGTTGAATGTTCATTCATGAGTTTAATAGTTAGTTTAGAATAGTAGGAATGTTCAAGTGAATATAGTGTGCTATAATTCGTAGAATTACCAGTTCAGGTTCGTATTTTGCGTTTTTAGGCAATTTAAGGGAATTTTTAGCAAAAATACTATTTCACAAAAGTTGTTCGTATTGAAATTTTACTCTAGATAGGCTCAAGAAACGCTTGATTTGGACTTCGTAGGAGAAAGTTATGCTCATATTAAGTTTCTGTTCAAATTTCATATTTTATATAGTTGATTTAAAACTCTAATTTTCATATAATTGCTTCATAATGAACTTTTGAGTTACCATATGAACATATGATTCTTTAATGTTGGTTTTATATAAAGTAACATGATTTTGATTAATCTGGTAAGAGTTTTAGTTAGACGGTTTAAGTTAGACGGTTTGACTTAAACGGTTTGAGTTAGACGTTAGAACATGAAAGTCATCTATATGGTAAAAGAACATGATATGTTTGTTTGATGTTTTATGTGAAATTAGAAAAGGTTGATGGCTTTGTGAACTAGAGTTAGTTGTATCCAAGTCTTTTACTTATGAAGTACACACATTTATATTGTAGATTCCGGTTTCATTGAGGAGCCGTCGTATTGATTGAGCTAGTTGGTTTGATATAGTCTAAAAGGTAAGATTCCTTACTCAAATCTTTAATAGTTACGAGAAAGGTCTACAAAAGATAAGATTTCAACTAAAACTTTCATATTTACGAGAAAAGATTATAAAGGTATGTATCTCTCTTGAGTTGAGATTGGTTTGAATAGGAGGATGTTCCTCCTAATACGGATAGTTTGTTTTCAAACCTTGAATTATAAAATAGTTACAGAAAAGATTTATGGAATTTTTTATATTTTTAAACTGGTTGGGATTGCCTTTATGGTGTCTTAAGGAATTGGAACTTTGTCGGGATCGTCTCGACATTACAGAATAGTTGGGGGGTACGTTGATCAGTACCTCAAACTTAGATCTTCTGCTACGGTTTGATCGTTTGTGGGGTGTGCACACTAGGGGTCTTTGTCTAATAGTGACCCGGAGGGCCTAGCTAGCCCAATGGGAAATAAAGTTCGTTCCATTCCATAGATTTATGATTCTAAGATTCTGAAAGAAACTGTTTTAGCAGAGAAAATAGAAAAGTATTTGGTTTGGAAAAGAAATGAAGAAAATGGTTTACAATGTTTTATTTACTATTGGGATTGCAAAAGTGAATGATTTGTAGGATATAATTAATGCATCCTACCTGCATATGTATTTGGCTTTATAGTATTGAATCTTGCTCAGCCTGTTTGGCTGATACTACATGCTTGATATATGCAGGTACATGAAGGCTTAGAGTCAGGGTATGGGCGGAGAGCAACGTCCACTAGTTTTGCGTAAATATAATTATAATAGTTTTGTTCTGGTGCATTTCTTATAGATAATCAATATTTTGAGACTTAGGGTTGTAAATATTAATCCACCTAAATCTTTATTCGGTTGGGTTGTAATAGTTTAAAATAAACTTTAAATTAGTTTTGGTGCAGGTAGTTCTTCCTTAACGATTATTCTCTTAATAATCGTGGAATAACACGTTTGGATTTCGAGTAGCTATACAGGAATTTCGTTGGTATTCGAAATGGGTGGAGTTGTTGGGAATTTGGATTTTGGATTGCTGATTTGTTGAAACAGGTTTAAAATCCGGACGCCAGTCCTAAATTAAATTTTAGGCAGTCCATTTTTCAAACGGAACTCTGCCGAATTTTCTATAGAATTTTAATATTATTTAATTTAATGAATCACTCGAAATTCAGGGGTGTTATGGGGGGGCAAGAGTGGGGAGATGGGGTGAGCTATATGGCAGGGCAACACCATCGTTGCGCTCGTAATCCAAAGCCATGATAGGGGCAGGGGACACACGAGAATCACTAGGTGACATTACATTTGTGGGACTCCAATCATAATCTAAGACCATGGGCGACGTGGAAGGCATGGTGGACTGAGAACTCACAAGGCTACGATAAGGAAACTTATGTTCATGAAAAAGAACATGACGACTAGTGAACAATTTGTTGGTAGTAGGATCAAAACAACGATATCCTTTATAATCCAATGCATAGCCAATAAAAACACAGGTTTAAAAATTAGGTTGTAGTTTGTGATTTTTAGAATTCAGAAACAAAGGAAAGCATTCACAACCAAATATTTTCAAAAAATGATTGAAGGGGGATGATGAAACAATTTTTCAAAAGGAGAAACACCCCCTAAAACCGAGCTGGGTAATCTATTAATGGTATAGGTAGCAATGTATGATGCATCAATCCAAAATTCAGTAAGAAAATTAGAATGAATTGTCATAGTACGAGTTATTTCAATGATATGACGATGTTTGCGTTCCACAACACCGTTTTGAGCATAAACGATGTATTTTTCCTAACACCATTTCAATGGATATGGAGAAACATGTTCAACTGAATCAAAAGGTAAACGATGTATTTTTCCTAACTTACATCCAACACACTCATCATGAAACTTAGAAGTAGATGTGATATAATTATTTGAACATAAAGATCATAAGATGCTAGAGGAGGTATGTCTAAGACGAGCATGCCAAACATCACCTAACTCTTTTGTGGCTAGGAAAGCAGGAATTGGAGACTCAAGAGGGACAACAATAGGCTGAAGAGGGTAGACACATTGCTTACTGGAACCCCGAAGTAGAACCGCACCCGTTGTCTGGTCCATAACAGAAACAAAGTTTTTATCAAAACTCACAACACAATCATTTTCTTGACACAACTTGTTGACTGATAATAAATTATGTCAATCTAGGAACATGACAGATAGATGATAATGTGAGGGGACGACTTGTAGTTTTTAAGGTTAAATTACCAGTAGTTTTAATTGGGAGGAAGGTACCATTACCAACTATAACAGAACTATAGACCCATTATAAGGAGTTTTAGAAGAAAACTTACCATCCTGAGGAGTCATGTGAGATGCAGCTCCCGAATCCGGGTACCAGACTGAATCATTAGCTTCATCACCAACATACAGTGCAACTAAGGCTCGAGTGACACTTTCAGATGAAGAGGGAACAAAGCTGGAATTGAATCTTTGAGGACAATAGGCAGCTTGATGACCTAGAAACCAACATAAACCACAAGTATCAGAAGTAGGGGTAGAGTTTACATTGCTACTTGATGAATTACTCCCTGCTGAAGATAAATTATTAGTAATAGAGTCTAGGCAAGGCATACTATAGGATGACAAGTTAGAATATTTACTCATATCATTAGAGCATCCCCGATTAGCATTGTTGTTGTTGTTGTTACCAAAACCACGAGAATTGTTGTTGTTACCACCATTACCACCATCGTTACCACGATTGTTCTGATTTCGATTATTGTTACCCCCACGATTTCTGTTTTTTCTCCCCTATTTCTCCCTCCTGAATTAGGTTTAGAGGAAGAACCAGAACCAGAACCAGAACCAGAAGACTGGACAGCAACTAAGGCATGATGAGAGGAGGAATCAGATCCATCCCTCGGATTTTTTCAATCTTTGTTCATGAAGGAGCAACTTAGGACGCAAATCATCAAAACACAGAGGGAACGGGTAATGTATCAAAGTAGTGACAATGTGATCATACTCAGAATCACGATCCAAACCGAAAAAAGTATACTGAACTAAATCCTGATTCGACACAAGACACTGAATAGCAGCAAGAGAATCAGCAGTAACCTTTATTTCCCGTAAATAACCATCCATAGACTGAGAATCATTCTTTTTAATATGAGCAAACGTCCCTTTAACTCCATAGAATGAGCCATACTTGCATGCATAAAACGAGATTGTAATCTATTCCAAATATCCACAGACGTGTGTAAATCATGAACATCAACAAAAACATCAAGAGATAAAGTAGCAAAAATCCATGATTTTACTTGCTGATCAATACGCAGATATTCAAAAAAGTGCACATTAGGAACAGAAGTACCAGATTCATCAATTATAGTAGTAGGAGGAATAATAGTAGTACCATCAACAAGACCAAGTTATTGATGAGAAAGGAGGAGGCAAGTAATTTCAGTTTTCCAGAGAAGATAATCCTCAGGAGAAGATAGACTGATGATTACCAAGTTCATAAGGTTAGGCGCAGACAATTGCGGGAGGGAGAACACCTGCGCCGGGTGGGAAGAACCGACCATAGGTGACGTGGATGTGGTGTACTGCAGCGCTGGTTGTGCGAAACCAGGCGGAATGCGCAGAGAAGATCTCGGCGGTGGGGTCGGCGTTCGAGGTGGTTGGTGCGCCAAAGAGGGAGAAATGCACCGTCGGACGTAGGCTGGAATAGCCAGCGACGTGCAGATCGGGCTGCATGTGTGGCCGGAAAACCTGAGACGCTTGGATGGTGTGTCGTGGAGGAAGAAGCAGCGGAAGAAAGAGCGGCGGCATCCATGGGATGGGCGGCGATGAACAAACCGAGGAAAACAAAAATCGTGGGAGAGAAAAATAAATCTAGAAAAACCTACGCTGTGATACCATGTACAAGTGTGGAGAATAATTGTGTTGACCTGATTAGTTTAACCCTGACATTCAATATATATAATTAATGTTTACAATACAGGCGTACGACTAGTAAAAGACCATACTATCCTTTTACATACAATGTTATTCTAATATCATTATTCAAAAATAAAATATAATGTAAACAATTTAATTAAGAAAAACTTAATTTAAAAATATAAATAATGAATTTTATCAACTAGATGATATAACCTCAAGAAAAATCAAGGTACCCACTAATCCGGGGGTAGTGGACTTTATCGACTAGAGTAATGGATCATAAAATGATAAGGAATCACAAAAAGTAATTCACTTTCAGTAATTTTTACTTTTCTTTGTATTATTCCGTAATCCCTTGATTGCTTGTTTTTTCTTTAACTATAATGATTATATTTGTTTATTGCAACATATTTTTCTCATTAACTCCAACTCCACCGCATCAACTAAAATTCGTGCATCTCGTGGACATAAACTAGTCATAACTTTAGCAATATACATACAAAGCAAATACACCTTCTGTTTAAGAAATCTTTTCATGTTTTCAGATTCACTTATCCATGATTTTAAACATTAACATCATTAATTATCCAATAAGTAAAAATTATAGAAACTGATATGTAAAAAATGTATACATAAAGTTGAATCTAGCAAGATCTCATATAACTATATTTTTCCATAAATCACTAAAGACAAAAAAATTATAAGAGGTGAATAGCGAATATTACCCAAGTGGTGTAACTATTTATAAATTGAGGAAATATATATTAAATTATATCGCAACTGAGAAAATAGACTTAAAATTAATTTTCAAGTAAAAAATATATGTTACTGCTTTGTCTGTCTCAAAATTGTTCCAGTGGAAAAAAAAAAGGTAAGCTAAGTAATTGTGTATTTCTGTTAGAGGTTTACGATAGAATTGGAGAAAAATGAAAAATCAAAGACGATAAAGAGAAAATAATAAAAAAACGAGTGATAAGTGTTTTTTTAAAGGTTTATTATAGGCTATTTTAGTTAAATGGATCTTTTTGTCAAAAAGTACCTAATAAAGCATAAATTTTCTAGGGAAGGGCCCAATAAAACAAAAATTGTCTAAAAAGACCTATTAATATACTTCCGATTGTTAATTGCAACTATTTTATGAATTTGAGGCCAAAACACCAAATGCCAACGTTGACCGCAAGTGAGCTTAGAGCAGTGAGATGTAAGACAGAAAGAAAGAATTGAAAGAGTTCATGGAGCTAAACAAAAGTCAATGATACAACCATATCTAATGTCTAAATACCAACCAAACCTTGAACAAGTTTCATTTGTAAGCTGCAAATTTCTTCTTGAGGTCATGGAGGGTGAAAGTATAAATCAAATTCAAACAGGAATTCAACTCGACGTGCAGGTGTTGGTGCCCCGGAGGAAATAAGGTAGTAAGAATGATTCTTGCTGAAGACAAGGGCTGGAGTTGAGCTAGAAATTTCAGTTTGGCTGCTAATGTTTCTCTCGGTTTCTATGAAGGTGTAGACGGAGCTGGGCCTTTTGATTTAAGGTGCTGCTCATAGGTCACACGAGTCTAAGAGTTAGGTCACGTAGTCACGTTAACCTGTTTCGCATGGAGATTTAATGCAAAACCCGTTGTGAAGGGGTGCTAAAGTTGCGGTTTTAACCTATTTTTTAAAAAGATTCTAATAAGAGCCACATTCAAACATCAAAATTCATAAACTATTGCATGTAAATTGTGTTATGCTGTTTACTTCAGACTTCAGAATATCATTGCATTCAGTAGCTATATCATGATGCTCACTAAATCATTGTAAGGGTCTGTTCTCTTCGGCATAAAACAACTGAACTGAACTGAACTGAACTGAAATATATAGTAATATGTGAGAGTAAAAGTATTGTCAAGAGCTGAACTGAACTGATCTGAACTGAATTGAACTGAAAATAAGCTGGGGAGAACAGGCCTAAGTGTCAAGGAATAATAAGTATTTGCATTAGTGTACAGTAATCATAATGTATGTTAAGAGTCACTCAGCTACAAAAACGAGAATAACAAAGCATTAACATGCATATACTAGTGAAGTAATTAAAATTCTCAGAAATTTTGTCCATATTTATGATCAACTAGCAGCAGCCACATAAAGCTCATTTGTATAGCAATTGCTACATATAGCAAGTTTGAAGCAATTATATTATGATCTTAATTTTCTGCCTTAAGACAATTCAACGAGGCGAAGCATGGTGAATACATGAAGACACAACCCAATAAAGCTACTTCGCTCTCATTCAGCTCAACAATCTTCTCAACTGTATCATTCAATAGATGGCACGCAAAAATGGACCGATACACAGAAATGTAAACAACAGGTGCCTGAGGATGTATGATCATTGGATGTGTATCTGAATAATCAGCCACAGATTGCCGTAAAAAATTTTCAACAACTGGCTTGCATAAAGATATACCCGATTTCTTGAATATAAGTTGCGGGATCCAAGCATCAGCATCTGTTGAACTTCCAGTGTGTTTCCAAATCCATAGGTTAGGAAACTTATGGTAGGAAAGATAGAGCGATCCCTGAGATCCATCCAACCCCGATTCACAAAAGCCCTTTGCAATACGTCGAGGTAGGCGTAAAGAGTAAACCCTTCTTACCTGTCCGCTTGAATGGAATTGAACTCCCACAGCATGTCTCTTGTTCGTCAAGAAAAACAATGTGTTATTAACAAACACACCAGTACACACATGCCATTTTTCTTCAATGACCGCCTTTTTGAGGCGGAACTTGGATACACACCATTCACACTTGTTAGAAGAATAAACCTCAACAAACACCATCCCTTTCGTCATAGAAATTGCCTTAACAAATCTGACAACCTTAAAATTACATTCCGTTGACAGAGGACAATCCGAAAGATTAATGATTGCTACTAGTGAAGAGCCTCGATTTAAGGAAGCTTGAGAAACAGACCTAGGGAGGATAAAAGCCTCTTTGGTGGCAGGGTTGTATACAAGATAAGTATACAGATCAAGGATTCCAAGGATCAAACCCCTGTGCATGCTCCAACCCTTGTATTCTCTAGTACTCGAAATCACACCCATCAAACTGCCGAATTCTATAGTTAAGTTCCCCAACAACAACCCACTACCATGATCATCATAAAAAATCCCTAACCTTAGCCTTATGGGCATTCTGAAGTTCAGCCATAGTTATGGTAGCACTTCCACTTTCACCATCGTCAACGGACCATTTAGTAAACTTCTTGTCTCCAACAAGGGATAAATAACCCAAGTAAAACTTTTTGTCATTTAAAACATCATCATCAGAGCTATGCATAATCTTGAACAAAAGACCATAAGGGGGAAGGTCTATTCCTTTTTGGCTAATCAAAATGTCAGAAACATGTGAGTGCCATGTCTTGGAGACACATTTACATGCATGAAGAAGCTTAATAGGCAATTTCCACATTATCTGAACCCAAATTTCAGTTGGCAGTTCCGGCAATTGCAACCTACTACTATGACTAGGCTCCTTATGTTTCACCAACAATTTTTCTCTTTTTCTTGATCCCCCCGATAGTTTATTGTTATCATTATCATTATCATCGACGAAAGATGGGCAATTCTCTTCTTGTTTTATTTCACAAATCATTGTACTGGCTTCCATGATTCACCCAGAATAATTTAAATGATTGGAATTATGAACCTAAATTAATTCTATAACCACACAACAATTGGTATATCAAAGAAATAGCTACAATCGTTCAAAGGTGGTGACTTTATTACAATTTACCAAAAGAAATCAATCAGCAAAATAAGCTTAAATCTTTCAAAGGTGCTGACTTTATTCCAATTCACCCAAATAAATCAATTAGCAAGATAAGCTTGAATAGTTCAAAGGTGCAGACTTTATTCAGGCCCGTCCCTGAGCCAGTTTCCAGATTTCCAGCCACAATACTTGGAAAAAATAGATGTGATGAAATAAACAAGAAAAAAGAACAACCGCGTGAAAATATGAACATCTATAACTTGTAACATAAATATTCTTATTAATTGGTTGTATGAAACAAACATGAATTAAGAAGTTATATCAGATTTTCGAATTGTTTATAACATGTAAATTATCCCTAAAACATGAAATAACATATATGAGGTGAAGAAAAAAATAAGTTGAATTCGTAAAACAAACAATAACATCACAAGAAGTAATCTTCAAAATCTAAAAACAAAAATTCTTAAAAATCGCAATTTCACATGGAAAATCGCAAAAACAAGTAGATTCAAGGAACAAAAAAAACCTGGAACGAGCTTCTACAATTCGAGCCTCGAGGTTTCTACAGTGTACAGTTGGGCACCGGCGAGGTGTTCGGCCTTGAAAGTTGAATCTTCTATATATACTACCTCCCTTAGGGCCTGCATAAAACAGCTTAACTGAACTGAATTGAACTGAACTTATTAGGGCTGAATTGAACTGAATTTATTGGAGCTGAACTGAATTGAACTAAACTGTACTGAATTAAATTGAATGTAACAAATATATAAATAATATTTTAAACAATAATAATATGAATATTAAATAATAATTATAATGATAAGTAATAATAATGAATAATAATAATAATAATAGTATTTTGGATATTTTTAAATGATATTTATAAATAAATAATATTAATAATCATAAATTAATAATAACAATAATTAATGATAATAATGATAATTAATAATTATTTTATATTATTTGTATTAATATATTAATACTTTATGATGATATATAATAACAATAATATCTAAGAAGTAAATTAATAATACTATTTTAATAATTAGATTTAATAATAAAAAAATATTTAGTAATAAAAATAATGATTGGGTTGGACCGCGAAAATTACATCATAAACCGTCTTGACGCGATTTGATTGGTTTATGGGTTAAACAAAGTGGGTTTATTAGTGCTTTGACTTAAACCATGTTCCTTCTAATAATAATGAGTAAATAAAGCTATAATAAACAAAATAATATATAGAAACAAGAACAACAATAATAATAATACTTAATAGTAATGATATATATTTAAATAATAATAATAATGATAGTAATAATAATAATAATAATAATAATAATAATAATATAATAATAATAATAATAATAATAATAATAATAATAATAATAATAATAATAATAATAATAATAAAGATAATTAAAAATAAATTATACCAACATAATAATAATATTTAACAAAATGGTTATAAAAGAATGGAGCTGAACTGAGCTGAACTGATTGTAGCTGAATTGAACTGAACTGAAAATAAGTTGGAGAGAACAGACCCTTTTAGGGCCTGTTCTTTTCGGCATAAAACAGCTGAACTGAATTGATTGGAACTGAACTGAACTGATTGGAGCTGAACTAAATTGAATTGAATTGAATTAAATTAAATTGAATTAAATTGAATGTAATAAATATATAAATAATATTTAAAAAATAATAATATTAATATTAAATAATTATTATAATGGTAAGTAATAATAATGAATAATATATAATAATAGTATTTTGGATATTTTTATATGATAGTTATAAATAAATAGTATTAATAATCATAAATTATTATTAATAATAATAATTAATGATAACTAACAATAATTATTTTATATTATTTGTATTAATATATTAATACTTGATGATGATATATAATAACAATAATATCTATGAAGTAAATTAATATTACTATTAGAATAATTAAATTTAATAATATAATAATATTTAGTAATAAAAATAATGATTGGGTTGGACCGCGAAAATTACATCATAAACCGTCTTGACGCGATTTGATTGGTTTATGGGCTAAAAAACGTGGGTTTATTTGTGCTTTGACCTAAACCATGTTCCTCCTAATAATAATAGTAATAATAATGAGTAAAGCTATAATAAACAAAATAATATATAAAACAACAACAACAACAACAACAATAATAATAACAATAATAATACTTAATAGTAATGATATAAAAATAAATAATAATAATAATAATAATAATAATAATAATAATAATAATAATAATAATAATAATAATAATAATAATAATAAGAGTAATTAGTAAAATAAATTATACCAACATAATAATAATATTTAACAAAATGGTTATAAAAGAATGGAGCTGAACTGAAGTGAACTGAACTGATTAGAGCTGAATTGAACTGAACTGAATTGAACTGAAAATAAGTTGGGGAGAACAGGCCCTTACTTTGATACACAGAATAAGGAAACATATAGGGACAATTGAAAAGTAGAGCAATAAAACATATAGTAGTTATCTTTTTGCGCGAAGAAGACAAAAACACGGGTATAAAGGTAAATAATATAAAATACCACCTACTAAAAAAAAAGACATGTCTAAATGGCAAAATGTAGCAACTAAAAAAGACAGAGGGAGTATATACTAATAAACCTTGTTTTTTTTTGTACATGTCACCTTCAAAATTGCTCTCACCATTCAATTCGGCACTCTCAACCAAAATAATCGTACATGGCAATTTTAACACTTAAAACATTGTCCAACTAGGAAAAAACGCCATGTGTAATGCATTTCACTAATGCATTGGCCGAAATTTTTAATACCTCCTCAAATCTTGTTCACGTTAATTAATGACAATCTTAACTCATGCATAAATTGATCACTTAAATCTCAATCATTCCTAAATTGAAAGATGTGATTTTAGGGATTGATTCTCAATCTTTAATATGGAAATTCATGAATATATGATATCTCTATTACATAAGGGAAGTGGGAGCAACGGTGTCCTCTTTTGAACCGACTATTTTGCCCCCCTTCCCTTTCTAAATTACAAAAGGAATCTCAATACCAAAATGTGGATCAAACAAAGCCACTGGAAATTAATTTTCAACAATCACTCAGAAATCACTTATATGAGCGAGGAAACTTTACAAATCACTCATAGAATTGAGAAAATCACGTTGTAAAAATCACGCAAATCACTCAAATGATAAGGACACTTTACAAAAACTAAAAATTAACTTACAAACTAAAACTAATACATTAGGACGTCAATACATACAAAAACATTCACAAAATTCACTTACAAATCATTGTTCTTAATAACCATTCACAATTACATACTCACAAAAATTACCTATAAACACAATTTGAGAAAAACATAAGATTTTGATAGTGACATTCGTCCATCGGCGGTTTGCGAACTTTCAAATAGGTACATAATTCTTTTAATCTTCAAAGTTATTTCACATTAGTTGACTGTTATGTAGTTGAAAAAATGGAGATAATAGCAATTAGTTGAAAAGGGCTTTTATATAACTAGACTTAAATTTGATTCATTTTCATATAAAATCAGAAAACAAGATGTGTATAAAATTTGATTCATTTATGACACTGATGAAAAAGTTACAAATTTAGTTCTTTTTTTTAAATTCCAGAATAAAATTTTTGCCCAAAACTTTTGCAGAATATTAATGTTCAGAAATAAATTTTGAAAAACAAAACAATATCAAACCTTTTTGCGAACAACTTTTGCAAAAATCCATTTTCAGAAAAAAAGAATTTACATTAATTTGCGAAAACCATTTCATGCGAAATCAGATTGTGTATGAAAAATTTGAAATTTCATTTCACCTGTAATTGAAACTCAAAGTGTTCAAATTTAGAAAAGGAGAAAAATTAAATATGACCATTTCATGCGAACTCAGATTATGTATGAAAAACTTAAAATTCCTTTCAAATATAATTGAAACTCAAAGTGTGAACATTTAGAAAAGGAGAAAAAATTAAAATGATGAAAATTCTTAAATATATCAATTTGTGAAATCGGAATTTAGAAGTTAGACAAGGAAAAAAAAAACTGAAAATTGTATTATACTTTGCGGTTACAATTTTGGGATCATAGAGAAATTACTGAAATTCATATCAAAAACTATTATAAATTACAAAAATAAATAAAACCAAAAAAAAAGAACATGACGACATTTAGTAAAGAACATCATATTGATTATAAAAGAACATGCGCATATAAGACTTGAGAAACAAAAAACTATTCAAAATCACAAAAATCAATAGCAACATAAAAAGAACATGGAAGAATCTTATTCACAAAATGGAGGTGAACTTAAATACTAACTTGCATTTTCAGTTTGTTTATTACTTAGTATTATGCTTAAAAATATCATCGCACGCATCGCGTGCACAAAAGGCTAGTTTTATTTAAAAAAATTCAAATAGACCGACTTTGTTTTACACTATAAATACCCTACTCATATTTACGTTGCACTACACCATCATAGGATAATTTATAAACCCTAAACACCTTCCCATGAATCCGGCCATCTTAAATTTATTAATCAGTAACACGGTCGTCCGATTTGCAAGGGCATGCCACGATTGTCTAATCATCATCTGATCTCTATTTTTTAAAAAATATAATATCTACTCTATCTTGCAGATATACTTCTTTTATTATTCACTAGTTTTGTATTAATGATGTACTAGCTTTTGGACCCGTGCAAAAATGCACGGGAACTTTTTTGTTTAATAAGCGTGTTTATATACCAACTACAGTAAAAGCATATAAAAGATTCTCTACGTCTACTCGATTTAATATAAGCTTATGTACTGCTCGAAACTCAAATGAGTTTAACCTCTATACCATATTAAATTAATAAATTTTGAACGACGTATTGAAATACAGAATAATCCTATACATATTTAACCAAAAACAAAGCATTTTTGATGCACTTTACACAGAAAGACAAAAAAATGCTCCTTTATGTTAATTATGAAGTTGTTTTGTAAATACATGACACTCTTAGGTTGTAGAAGACTTATTTATATATGTCATTAGCTGTATTATTAGACATATCATGTTCTTTCTCACAAATCAGTATTATTATACACTTTCTACCCGTGACATTAGAAATGACCACATGAAATTGGCTATGGTTGAAAACCGAACTTGAAAGATACAAACCCATATGTGATAGGGATATCTTTGACTTTTATGTATAGTCATTGCAAAACACAATCCAAGGGAAATTTTGTCCATTTGACAGAATGAGTGTCATACGGAGTATAAATACCATATTACTCTCCTTTCCTTGACATACTCAGGCCCCCTTTAAATGATTCTCTAGGAAATACCAAATATAATTATTTCTACTATATATAGTTGATACAGGATCATTTCCCTTTCCCCATCTAAAAAAGTAACGTGATTGGTTTTCTTGTTGCTGGCTCCTTGAGCCACCCCGTGTCCTTGCCATCGCCTGATTGGTTGTTTTTCCATCTATTTTATTCTCATTTTAGTAGTGTAGTCTCCTTTTATTTGGAGCCCCTTAGCTTGAACATGTCTATGACCTCGAAGATGAATGTTCGATTATCCATGTACGACAATTAAACAAATTTAGTAGAAGAAATATGCTACCCATTGGTAGAAAATATGATTTGTTTTTGTAGAAAATTAAATAATTCATAATTTACGTTTAATAAAAATGCACGTGATGAGATAGCCCGTGCAAAAAAAAAAATCAAATGGCATGAGATAAATACATCACATTAATGTCACTATTTATATAATCCATGTTATTTTAAAAGTCATTAATTTTACTCAAACAAAATTATGATTTTTCTTTAAAAAATTATAAGCAAATAACATAAAGAATTATGATTACCATAATTATCATAACTTACTAATAGAAAGTGGTCCTACACGACCTAAATGCACATCAAATTAAACCACACCTCTATTATGCAACTTAGGGTATGTTCTCTTCGGCATAAAACAGCTGAACTGAACTGAACTGAACTGAACTGAATTGAACTGAACTGAACTGAACTGAATTGAACTGAACTGAACTGATCTGAACTGAACTGAACTGATCTGAACTGAACTGAACTGAATTGAACTGAACTGAAATGAATAGTGATATGTGAGAGTAAAAGTATTGTCAAGAGCTGAACTGAACTGAACTGAAGTGGTCTGAACTGAACTGATCTGAACTGAACTGAATTGAACCGAAGTGAACTGAACTGAATTGAACTGAACTGAACTGAATTGAACTGAACTGAACTGAAAATAAGCTGGGGAGAACATGCCCTTAGTAAAATCAGAATTTAGCATATACTATTTTTCATATTGTTTTGCCCTACTCAATATAAACCAACCTTAAATATAAACCACCCTCATCCATTTAATTTTATTCCCATAGCCACCCCACTAATCATACAATTAACTTCAAATTGAACAAAAATATTAACTTCAATTTATACTTGACATTCACCTATCGCCTATCTCTAGAACAAAGGGGTATTATAGACATTTATTTAGTTCCACTATAAAAATCATGATCTGAATATATAGGTGTTAAAGAAATTTAACACACCAAGTTTGGATTTGTCAATATTTAAACTTATAGTATGATTAATACGATTCGATAAGTATTTTAATAAAATAACCAACCCATTTCTTTACATTTGAAAATTTCATGTGATAGAATAGATCTAGTTCAATCTTGGTTATGCATTAGTTCTAGGTGATTATGCTCCACTTATGATGAAACTAATTTTAATTTTGTTATAATCTTAAGATATATTTATTGAGATATAAAGAGTTTTCTAACTTTCTTCCTTCTTTAATATATCATTATTGCATAAATGAAATCTCCTAATCATCTACAAACTTTATTTAAGTTATCAAATAGTTACCTATTTTCTTCCCATTGAGATCAGAAAAAATTCCTTAAATCTGAACCATAATGTTATGATGTTATCAACTGAACTTTCCTTTGATCTTTTTTGTTTTTTTGACTAAAATTATCTTCATAATCTTTTGTGTTCCTTCACCTAGTGATATCTACCATTTTGTTTGATGACTCAATTTTTTAGCTTCATTGAAAAATTCTCTAACTTTATACCATTGGCTTCAAGGAGTTTGTTTTAGATATAGAGATATTATAATTGAAAAAAAAAATTAAATACATACTTTATTTAATGGTTGCGTACAAATTTAATAAATTTCAATAGTCATTATTAACATCCATTTCAACCAAAAATCACGATTTTCAAAAGTATGAGTAGATAAAGGAAATGTTAACACAATAATCTATTATATTTATAAATGTGATCAATTATAATGAAATTTAAAATAAGTTATCTAAAATAAGTAAAAAAGTATACCTATAAAAACATATAAATATATGAATAAAACAATGTAAAATGGATATGCAAAAACATCAAATATCATAGTTTTATAATGTGTATTTCAAGGCCTATCAATTTATAAATATTATGTAGAAATTATTGTAAAAAAGTTATCATTCCAACTCGAACAATAGCCACAAGGTTGTTGCACTCTAAACATCATGTAAATAAAAAAACCCATCTTATCAATGTAATCCCACGATACGCTTAGCAAGCTTTCTATTGATAACTTTTGTAGAACTTTGTCATCCTCACAAATAATATTGAGTGCTTTGCAACTATATTAAAAGAATGATTGTGTGTAGACGTTATTTATAAATAATTTGAAAACATATGAATAATTTGTTGAACATGTATCGTACCTTACTTTGCACCTGAATAAATCGTTGATAGAATAAGCTCCAACACATGAAATAATATCAACGACAATTTCTTTGGGAAGACGTTCTATTATACATATATTTTGATATTGAGGCTTCATAGTAAGAATTAGTTTAGACTATTTGGCTTTATAAAATTTCAAATCATATAAGTTGTGTAAATAACTTATTTATAAGTACAATAAATTTAGGCATCAAGAATACATTATATATGTTGCTTTTTATGAAGTATATGTTACTAAACGTACCTATATTACATAATTTTTTTGTACAATAAATTCATTTTCATAAGATTTATTTTCTGAATGTTCATTTTCCTAAATAAAATAGATACTAATATATGCTAAATTTTAAAAATGTGCAATTATAATTATTTACCTTTTAAAAACTTGTTAAAATATATTTTAACCAAAGATATGACTTATTCAAAATAAATTTGAAAAGGCAAGTTTTAGTTGACAGGTTTTTTTACATTTACTTATTTTGAAAAAGACAAAAATCGCCTACTAATCAACTCTATTTTAAAACTATTTTAATGCTTGAGTTCAAAAAAAAAATTCGTTTACCAAGCAAATAATTATTTTCTCCAAAAAGTAATTTTTTTTACTACTTCATATAATTTAATGAAAATTACATTATATTGTTGTCGTCTATATGATAACTAAATATAACCGATGGATGTAGTACGAAATTAAAAAAAACTTACATTTAAAAAACAATTGTCTATATATCGATGAGACAATACGGAGACAACATTTAAACAATATATTAATGAAATTTATTACAAACTAAACATCTAATTATAATTATGACATAAATGATAAGAAGAACATAAGTTCTTGATTACATTTGCAAGCATTTACATACTATGCTAGGTTTATCTAAAACTTCATATAGTAATCATAAACTTCCCAAAGGTTCTTTTTGGCCTCACATTTTATCTTGTTATCGCATAAAAATAAATCTGATTGTATAGTAATTTTATTTTCTATCCATATAGTCGAAAAATTATAGCGAATTTTCTTCCGACATTCTACGTTCCTTTCCAATAGCATCTTAATTAGTGTATTTGGTATCAATTTTAAACCAAGTTTTTTAGAATTCGCATCTTCACTGGATAGAGATATTAGACCCAGTAAATAGGTTGCAACTAAATAGCCTTGATATTAGTATTCGCATCTTCACTGCATAGTGAATAAATGTTGAATGTATGGCTGCCAGATATTATCAGTTTCAACTTTCAACAATACCTCCATATTTCATTATTTTTTCTCTTCATTATTTGTTTTTATGAACATGTCAAGTACTTTTATAATTTAGTTTGGCTTACTTATTTAAAGATCAGATTCTTCCGTTTTATTAGTACTAATAAGATAAAGAAAATTCTATAATACTAATAAAACGACTTTGTTTTTTTCCATAAGTGAAAAATAAGATTAGAAAATTCTATTATCAAACTCTAGATGATTTGGACTTTGAATTAGATTAGTGAGATGATTTGGATAAGTGCTATTGATTACAGATGATTTGGACTTTGAATTAGATTAGTGAGAGATATATTGGAATTTGCCTGATGATTGAAGATTGTATAAAAGCGTGTTATGAATTTGATTGCTAGTAATGCAAAAGTAAGGAAAATGTTCAATTTGGTTAGGAAGTCATTAGGATGAGTGCTAACGTTTTTTTAGTAAATTTTTCTTTGGTTCATCCCTTCAACTCCAAACATTGTTAAAAAAAAAATGATATAGAAGAAACTAATGACAAATCGTGTTATAATCACGACAAAAATAAAATGAGGAAAATTCTATACGGAAGCCCTATACTTTTATTTTTTTCTATGTGGTAGCCATTCTTAATTTGTTTTACACATGGTAGCCCTTATATATTGTTATTATTACTTCCGTAGCATCTGATGCTCATTTGCTGTTAGTTGCTGTTGCTGTCGTTAGTTTAAGTCAGTTAATGAAGAATTAACAAAATATAAGAATGAGCTTTGATTTTATTAATAAAGTTTAAATAATTAACAAAGAATTACAAATATAAGAAAAACAAAAAAAATCAACATGAACTACAATCGTTCATACATCAGCATCTTCATCATCGCTCATCTTTATCATCATCATCATTCATCTTCATCTTCGTTCATCATCGTCTTCGATCATCATCATCACCGTTTATGTTCATCTTCGTTCATCATCATCTTCGTTGATTACCCAGAAAACTTCATATTAATACCCCAGAATAAGAAAACCAGAGATTACCTAGAAATTCATATTCATCAGAAATCATCAATGTTTTGTGAAGGAGGTAGAAGAAACTGTAGTTGGGAGATTAGAAGGGTTGGAGAGAGAAGGAAATAGTTGATGAAAGTGGGTTAATGTTTTAATTTTGTTAAAGTAAGATTAAGAGGGCAAAACTAACGGCTGCAACAATAAACTAACTGCAAAGGCTACAGAAATACTAATAAACATAGTTGATGGCTACTATGTGTAAATAAAATCAAGAATGGCTACCATGTAGAAAATGAAAAAGTACATGGCTACCATATAGAATTTCCCATAAAATGACAAATAATGTTAAACATTGTTACAAAAAAAATAATGCAAACCCATGCAAAAATGTTAAGCAACCACGTGAGATATGATACACTATTTCATTCACGCAAGCCATGAATAACGAATTGATATTCCCATTTGATGTTGTGACGAATTCACCTTCTACAGAAAATTGGATGTTGTTGCAAACCGTGAATGATGATTGACAAATTTTTTTTTTCTCAAATGATGTATGGAAACGTGTTTAGGGTTATGAATTTTGATGTTGCAGTGCAATGCAAATATGAGTAGGGTAGTTATAGTGAAAAATAAAGGTTGTTTTTTTACTCGTTTTTTTTTTAAAAAAAATTAATAAAATATCATTAAATCACGAATTTCCATATTAAAGCTTGATTGAATCAATCCCTAAAATTACGTCATTCAAATTAGGAATGATTTTGATTTAGGTGATCAACTTGTACATGATTGAAGATTGTAATTGCTTATTTCCATATGGAGTGAATCTCCAAATTTTTCGGTCAAATTTAAACAAATTTAAACATAATTATGGGAATAAACGTTTCCTTAATTATGTAGATTACGTATCAATTAAAATCCTTAATTGACGTCAATTTCACAATCTTTGAACCGTGTGACATGTGGATAGTCTCATTGAGCTTCAAAAAATACTGATCAAAGGAGCATGCCACGTCATACCACGTGGGATTGAAATCGCTAACAGAACGACACGTGGCCTCAAGGATTTTACTTTAGATATATATATAGATACTATTATCTCTTGGTGCTATTGTATATAATCTTCTCTTCACGAGTTGTGTCTTTCTTTTCTTGGTATATTACGTAGCCTCTGTAAGTAAAGAGGAAATCGAAGAAGTAGACTTAAGTTGGGGTCTGAACATGAGGAGGAAAGTTTGGGTTTTGACTGGTGTTGATGATTTAGCTCAGTGATATGTCCGGGTATAAAGCTTAGTGATTTTTTCCTATGTATCATTAACTATTCATTTGTCCACATGTCTACCCCATAATCAGGGCCGTTCCTGAGGTTTTCTAGGTTCGGGCGAATTGGAAAAATTGGACCCTTAATGCAGAAAAAGTTTAAGAAATCTAAAATTCCTATACAATGTACTATTAATCAGTATTCACCTTTAAGTTCTACCTCCTCTCTCTTTTTCTCTCTCTCAAACCCTAGCCTCTTCTACCCTTTCTTCATCAATTAGGGGCTGCCATGGATGTTTTCATCCATGGTAAGCCCCTTTTCCCCTTTTATTTCCAGTTTTTAATTTATTTTCTTGTTTTGTTCAATAAATTAGTATCTCTTTATGAGATTTTCTCAAACCCTGTTATGGGGTTTTTAGTTTCTGTTTTGGAAATCTCCTTCTCCCCTATGGGAGTTGTGAGTATGGATCTTTTGTTTTTATGTATGAGAAATTATTCTCATTCGTTGAAGTTCGAGACTCAACATGAAGGTATTGGAATCTCAGATGCGGTCAACCTGATTCAATCAAGAATGTTCTTCCCAAACTATATCAGAATGATAGACTTCCTCATCAATAGCTGCTTGATTCAGCAAATACAAGAGGGCAGTGCTGTATTGTTCGATCTGGTTCATTGTAGTTTCTTCGAAGACGAATTTGATTTAGTCTTGTTTAATTGTATCTTGTTTTACTTTAATACCTATTGTAGATGCCGTTTGGCCTTCAATTAATGAAATTTCTCTTTCAAAAAAAAAAAAAATGTACTATTAATCAGTATTTGATAGAATTAAAATATCCACAATCATTATATTCCTAGGATAAGAAGGATGCACTTATTACAATCATTGAGTAAAGCTTCTACAATTCATAAGTTGGCATATATCCTATAATTTGACAATAATAGAACTAGCTATTATTATAGTAGTATAAAATACAAATCAGTATTGATCGTAAATCGTAAAAAAACCATCTAAGTACTATACAATTAGCAAGCTTTTATAGCTAAAGCAATGAGCTCCAATTTGAAAAGAAAAAAAAAACAACTTCATAAAGAAACTTTTCCAATTAGATCAACAACCAAGCAAAATTGTTGAAGATTTACTAACGTGCCTCGTTAAAGTATTCCCAAGTAGCTGATAAATATTTATCTCTGTTTTTATGTAAGAATAAAGGGCCCAAGTCTACTGTCGAGAAATCAAAAGTAATTTAATAAAATTAAATATGATTGTAATTAAAATTAGAATAAGGAAAATAAAAACTAGAAGAAACAATTCGGAAAAATGATCCTTACTTAAAAAAATATATAAGAGCCTTTATTAAATTCAAAATGGAAATAGCTAAGATTACTAATGAGATAATTAGAGCTAAAATAAGGAAAGAGAGGTAATTGAGGGCTTAAATTTGGAAGGCCTAAACTAAAGGGATTTCATTAGATTTTAATTTGAATAAAAAAAACTTGATTGGAGTTTTATAAGGAAGCTTAAATAAGATTTGCTGGGAAGTTGCCGTGATATGCACTAGTGCACTACTACGGAAGAATAAACTTCAACTTTTTCTTTTTCTTTTTCTTTTTTTTCTTTTTTTTTTTTACTGCAACAATGTTTCCAATTGTTGGGTCCTGGGCGGGTGCCCCGCCTGCCCTGGCCCAGGGCCGGCCCTGCCCTGCCCATAATCATCATGTACAGACTATTGTGCCACATGTATTGCAATGTTTTAATCTTCTTGTTGCAAAAGACCCTAAAATGTGAGACTAAAAAATATGAAGTATTATTATTAGCCTTAGGGCCTGTTCTCTTCGGTGTAAAACAGTTGAACTGAATTGAACTGAACTTATTGAAGCTGAACTGAACTGAACTGAACTGAATTGAATTAAATTAAATTGAATTAAATTGAATGTAATAAATATATAAATAATATTTTAAACAATAATAATATGAATATTAAACAATAATTATAATGATAAGTAATAATAATAATAAATAATAATAATAATAATAATAGTATTTTGGATATTTTTAAATGATAGTTATAAATAAATAATATTAATAATCATAAATTAATAATAATAATAATAATAATAATTGATAATAATGATAATTAATAATAATTATTTTATATTATTTGTATTAATATATTAATACTTGATGATAATATATAATAACAATAATATCTAAGAAGTAAATTAATATTACTATTTTAATAATTAGATTTAATAATATAAAAATATCTAGTAATAAAAATAATGATTGGGTTGGACCGCAAAAATTACATTATTAACCGTCTTGACGCGATTTGATTGGTTTATGGGCTAAAAAAAGTGGGTTTCTTTGTGCTTTGACCTAAACCATATTCCTCCTAATAATAATGCCTTTATATGGCTAAGTTTTAAGAATTATTATTCTTTTTAAAGGAGGATTATTTCAGAAGGATTTTTATTAGATATATGATCTTTTATGATCACAATTATAAAGAGGCAACGACTTGTTATTTATTAGCAAGATCGGTAGCTATTAATATTTACTCAGGCATGCGCAACGGCTTGTTATTTATTAGCAAGAACGGTAGCCTAAATATTATTTACCCATGTACTTTTTGTATAAGTCATGTGGACAAAGGTAGTAACCCCTCGTAATAGACTAAGTAAGGAATACTATACTTGGGGGTTGTGCACACTTTAGGAAAGGTACCTAGGAGGAAAAAGAATTTTTAATTATCAAGGTTATATATTTTATATTATACAAGTATTATCAAGTGTAAAAAAGGTTTTTCGAAATTAAATATTTCAAATGTTTAATTAAATGAAGTGTTTAATATTCCGCCTATACATGTACTCAGTATTTTTACTGACACGCTTTCATTTGTTTTGTTTTATGGCTTTGTCCCTCTGATGACCCTATTTTGGCAAGCAGAATTTACAAGTTGATATGATGCATACTTCATATTGGAAGCTAGTGAGGAATCATAATTAGTGAAGGAGTTGTTATGTTATTTTCTTTATTTTCATTGTTATATAGTTGTACAATAAAGTTTATAGTAATAAAAAGAAGTTATATAAGTTAATTCCGCGGCATTAGTTTCAAGTTCAGTTAGTAGTTAATATTAAAGCCTTTAACGTTATCACGTGGCGGTAATACTCTTAAGTTTCTCAAGGAGCTTTATATTAAAATGTATTTTCCAAAAGAGAGAAATTTGGGGTGTTACAAAGTGGTATCAGTTTCTCAGGTTCTTTTTGAAAATAAATAAACAGTCAATGAGAGTATGGGTAAATCTAGGAAGGGCATATAAGCTAGAGTTTCGCATTCTATTTGCATTTTTTTTGACATTTATATTATGTGAAAAAGAATACTTCTTTCTTTTGAAGAAAATACTTATATTTTCAAGTTTAAATATTTTTTGATTTATATTTTGAAGAAGTGGAATAAGTATGTGGATTTATTTTTTTGAGGAAAATTCTGGCTAAGGAAAGACTTGGTACTTAAGTTGGCCATTAGTGCCGCACCTCTCTTTCCTGGGAACTCACTCGATTAATTATTCATGCACTAAGCCTAGTACTCAAATAAACAACTCTTTTGGTCATATACATATATATGTATTTTTCAAAAATATCAAACAAAATTTTTTAGGAATTCCAAATATATTTTTCGATTTATTTCAAATTATAGTTCAAATGTTATATTTATTTTGACTATTATGTCAACATGCAATCTGTATTATCTTATAAATCTATATATATTTATTTGAATTATAAAGCTGAAACTTTTTTTATAAAGTATTGATTTTTTTTAAGAATTATTTAGTGTTTATTGTTCTATTTGTAATATGATTATTTTGAATATATTTTAAGGAAGTGTGACTTATTGTCAAGTTAATATGAAAATCTTTGTATTTTCATAAGCAAAAGAAAGAGTTTATTCTGCCTTTCATGACATGTTATTAAGAAACTATTTGCAAGTTGTGATATTACTATTTCTTACGACATATTTTTTTTGGCATGTATATTTCCTATGAGATGAAATTCGTTAATTAATGTCTTATATGACATGTATGCATGTGATCCAATTCATGCAAAGTGATTTATATATATTGTGTAAAGCATCAATATGTTTATTTTTTGTTGATTTATAAGTGTTAGGAGAACCTATGAGTTCAAAGTAAGCCTAATTGACTGTTTTTATATTCATCAAAGATGAAGAGTGTCTTGATTTATTCCTTTGAAGGAAAGAAGTTTAGTAGTTATTTTTTTAGTAGGAGTGAAGAAGACAATACATTATATTATGTGCTGAGAATAGTGAAATTAGTCATTTTAAGTTTTATTCAATTGGATGATCTTTAATGTTTAGTGACATGAGTAAGGAAGAGAATTTTCGTAATTTGTGGAAACAAGAATTAGGAGATTAATGGTTTATACTAGCTTGGAGGAATTATCAAGATTTAGATAAGTTATATATTTTGTTTATGGATGTAGTCAACACCATCTTAGCAATGATATATAGATTTTACCTTTAAAAAGGTGAAAAAAATAAGGGATATTATGAGGACATTACAGGTATACGAGGTACCATATTTGAAGCTAGATTTAATTAAGGAAATTTTTCCCTATGCTGAATTGCAAATATTTTAAAAGGATTTATCGTTGTTATAGTTAAGCAAATTAAAGAAAGTACGAAATAAGACCATATTTGAAACTTTAGCAGGTTCCTTTAGATCATTTTTATTTTATAAGGTGAAGTAAGATACTAGAATTCTCTAATGGTGTGTTTGGATAGTAGGATTTCATTTGAAATTCTGGAATTGATCAAATCTAGTGTTTGGGTAACTTGGAATTTGAAATCTAGAATTTGAACCAAATTCCAAACCATGATGAACAAGCTTATTATTGTAAGGATTTCAAAGCTATACTAATATATTAAAAGGCGTGCGTAAGCCAGAAACGGTGCCACGTGGCGCTCTCCCTAAGGGAGTTTTACTCCATGTAATCCACAACAATAAAAAAAATTAGAAATTGCATAATGTAAGGTTTGATCCCGGGACCTCAAGAACATACACTAAAGTCTTAACCACTAGACCAAATAATATTTAGTGTTATCATCTTAAATTATAATTTTAATAAATGAAAATTTTCCTTACCCGGGGCATAGCCCGGGCCTAATAACTAGTTATGAATTAAATAGTGTCATTTCAAATTCTCAACCATAGTTTATGCCTCACACACTCATCTTCCTCAACACTCTCTCTCTCTCCTCTACCATGTCCATGGTCTTCCTCAACACTCTTTCTCCTCTGGCAAGTCCATCATAGCTTCCTCAACACTCTCTCTCCTCTGGTAAGTTCTAATATCAATTGGTATTTATAAATTGATGAAAAGTCAAATAATCAGGTAAGTTCTAATACAAAGATTTATAATTCTAAAAAATTTCTAAACTTGTGATTTGGAATTGAATTTAAGATTTTCAAATCGTGAATTTAAAATGATGCATTTGAAATGAAAGTCTTATTCCGAAACACAACCTAAATGTATTCTAAGTTATTTTGGGGATTATTGAGTTTCAAGAAAGTATTATTTTTGGGAGTATGTAGTCTTATTTGCTTAAATGATAGTGTATAATTGTTGTTTTGGCAATATAAAAGATAGAGTGATTATAAGGATTGGGTATATCACTTATTGAAATAAATAAGTGACTAATAATAGAAGAAATATATTCTTTTAGGAGAAATCTGGAGCTTAATAAAAGAGAAAAAGGGACGAAACTAGTCAATTAAGGTTTGATTTTGGAAAGAATAGTCATATTTTTATATTATGAATTTAAACATTGAGTTTATATTATGTGAAGGAGTTAGTTTTATTGAAATGAAGACGGTATGAATTTTTAGGAAAAGATTGTTTAGTTACTATCTCAAGTCCTAGTTGAGTACTGTCTATTTTTTAGAGTATTAATTATGGTATTTTTAAAAAAAAATTGAAGATGAATTTCGAGGAGTTTTAGTTTTGAGGACCTATAAGTAAGGAAGCCTATTTTTCTTCAAGTATATGTTGTGTTAGTATATATACTAACAAGTTTTGCTTGTGAACAATGATGAATTGATTTGATTTTGATTTGTAACAAAGTAGGATCAAGGGTAATTTTTTTTTATAATATTCATTGTGAGACCTTCATGAGTTATGTGAAGTTGCTTAAATTTTGAGGAGAAAGCAAACGTATTTTACAAACAAAAGGAAAAAGTTGTTTGAATATTATATTTTCGAGTAAAGGTTACGAAAGGTTTCATAAAAATCCTTCGTTCTCACTATATTATAGCATTTTGATAATATATTAGTATTTGCTCAAATAGTTCTCCTACAAAACTTGTCTTTAGTATCAGTATGTAATTCTTTATTATTTCAATAATTTGAAAAAATTTTCTACTCAAATTTTATAAACTTTTCAGTTTGTCATAAACCATACTTTTTAGACTTATTCAAATATTTCTTAATTATGTTGATCTATTATTGAAGGCAATTATTTCTAATACCTTGAAATAGAGGCTAATTTTTTTCAAAGTTTAAAAGATATTTTTGAAAGTATTATCTCTCTAGTGATTTTATTATCCCATTTCCAGCAACGATTCTGATATTGTTGTATTACAAAGTTGGTAAATAATTTTAAATCAAGTTTTAAGCCTTAACGAGATACGGGGGCGTAACTCCTTTTAAGGGGGGTAGAATGCGATAGAGTTTCGCGCTTTTAACTTAAAACGCTATTTTTGACCTAATTTTGACTTATTTCATAAGTTATTAAGTGATCCAACTTACTTTAATAGAAAGAATTTGGTATATATGTAAATTAATTGCTATATTTTTACTTGCTTGCTGCAAGTTTCGTCAAGTTTCGAGGACGAAACTTCTTTTAAGGGGGGTAGTCTGTAATACTCCATATTTTTAGTAAGTTATTATTTATATTTTTATAAAAATTTCAATTTTTAAGAAGGTTTTATTTATTAAAAAGACTTATTATTTATTAGAAAGACTTTTATAAGAAAGATTTTGGGTATTTAAAATAAATTCTTGCCCAAATAGATTTTAGGCCTAACTTTTATAAGTTTCAAATTCAAGTAGTTTGTTCAAAATAAAATTAAAAATGTTTTAAAAACCATTTCAAAAAGGTTTGCAAAAAGAAAAGGAAAAAAACGATTTAAAGAAATTGCAAAAAAAAAAGGAAAAAGTTTTAAAGTAAAAAGAATTTAAGAAAAAGAAAAAAGAAAAAAAAGAACAAACCATTGACTTCGGCGCACATGATCTCACGCCTTTTCCTATTTGTGTTTGATAAGGTTACTTTTTCTTTCTTATCTTTTAGTTATTTTACCTTCTATAATTATGTATTATGGGATAATTTATATCTTTTCTCAATTTTAGTTGGATAATTATAAATTTTAGCTACATCCTAGCTAGATTAGTTTATCTTTTTTCCTAAATTCATCTTTTAGTTTTCTAATCCTATTCCGATTCTACCTATCCAACTAGTATAAATAGTTGTCTCCACCATCATATTCTTCACACCAAATTTGAGAAATAAATCTTTTTTCTCAAGTTTAAACACACTCTCTCTCTTAGCCTATCTTTCTCTTTCTCTCTAATAGTTATTAACTTTCAAGGTGCGTGTATTTGTAGATCTTTAATAATTGTTTTGGAAGTGTAGTATCATGTTTTTAGGAAAATATTTTGGATTGAAATACATGTTTTTATGAATTTTATTATGAACTGCATCTGTTTTATATGAACATGTTTGAATGTTTACAAATTTTATTCATGAACTTTGAATTATATCTTTCTTTTAATATATTTATAAAGATTGATCTTTGAATTTATATTCAAATATTTTAGAAGGAGTTTGATCTTTTGATTCATGTTTAAATATTTAAAAAGGAGTGTTTTGAATTATTATTATTTTTCAAAGGTTAACCCTTGAGCAAGTTATCTTATTTATGCCTTTATATGACTAGGTTTTAAGAATTATTATTCCTTTAATAGGAGGATTATTTCAGAAGGATTTTTATTAGATATATGATCTTTTATGATCACAATTATAAAGAGGCAACGACTTGTTATTTATTAGCAAGAACGGTAGCTATTAATATTTACTCAGGCAACGGCTTGTTATTTATTAGCAAGAACGGTAGCCATTATACTATTTACCCATGTACTTTTTGTATAAGTCATGTGGACAATGTAGTAACCCCTCGTAATAGACTCAGGAAGGAATACTAAACTTAGGGGGTGCGCACACTTTAGGAAAGGTACCTAGGCAAGGGAAAAAGGATTTTTATCAAGGTTATATATTTTATATTATACAAGTATTATCAAGTATCCAGAAAGGTTTTTCGAAATTAAATATTTCAAATGTTTAATTAAATTTAGTGTTTAATATTCCGCCTATACATGTACTCAGCATTTTTACTGACACACTTTTATTTGTTTTGTTTTATGGCTTTGTCCCTGTGATGACTCTATTTTGGCGAGCTGAATTTACAGGTTGATATGATGCATACTTCATATGGGAAGCTAGTGAGGAATCATAATTAGTCAAGGAGTTGTTATGTTATTTTCTTTATTTTCATTGTTATATAGTTGTACAATAAAATTTATTGTAGTAAAAAGAAGTTATTTAAGTTATTTCCGCTGCATTAGTTTCAAGTTCAGTTAGTAGTTAATATTAAAGCCTTTAATGTTATTACGTGGCGGTAATACTCTTAAGTTTCTCAAGGAGTTTTATATTAAAATGTATTTTCCAAAAGAGAGAAATTTGGGGGTGTTACACTTTTGTGTTGAAGCCTTGCTGTTGTTAGTTGTTGTCAGTTGAAAAAGGAGTAGAGCAAAATGAGCAAGAGAAGTCAAACCGAACCCGTCCCCCAAATTAACTCCCATGGCCTTAAGAATTTAAGTGACCAAGCTAAAAGGCGATGGTACCATCTTGACAGACCGGGGAGGGTGATACAAGAAACTAAGTTTGCGGATTACTCTATCGTAGAAACTTTGGGGCTTGCTAGCTCGGTTGAGTTTCTTCTCAACAAGGTTGGCCTCCTGAACTTTCTATGGAAGAGGGCCCGGACTTATGAGCGGTACACTCTCGAGTTCCTTTCGACCCTCCAAAAACATGCTGAAACTGATGATGAAGCTGAACACATCACTTTCTCCCTCAATGACAGCCAATATAAAATGACTTTCCTTGAGATAAAGAGTGCTTTTGCTTGGGACTTCGTGGCCGAGGATGACTTTTTAGAAACCGAGAACTATATTTCCGCTGTGTTTTGATACAAGATCACTGGTGGTCGTATGTGGCATAGCCACTGCAAGAGTAGCGCCCTGCCCCACCCCGCCTTGCGTTACGTGCACCGTCTTTTGTCTATGACGGTCTTTTGTGCGGAACAGCCCACTAATTTACCCGAGTTTGATCTTAAATGTCTTTGGGCCATGACACCTCAAGGGGAGGGGTGTCCAGATTGGGTAAAAATTTGGGTGGATAGGTGCTTAACTCAGTCGGCTGAGGGGAAGACCTCGAGGAAGTTGAGTATGGCGGGCATGATTAGCCTTTTAGCCTCCCAACTAGGTGTCCAGGTGCCCGTGGATATATAAGAAGGGAAACCCCACATTGACCCCTTTAGGGACAGCTAGCTAGTAGTCGATATTCCCGTGATTCTAACCGCTATGATAACATTGCCTTGAGGAGTATTACTATGGTCCAATTTAAAACCATAAGCGATGATACGAGGTTTGTGTGGCTCTTTGGGGCGAGGAATGTTAGATACATGGCTTTACCGCAGGAGCGGGTGGCCATTACAGAGTAGACCACACATGAGGAGCTCTTCCTTCCCCCAGATGCGAGGTATGCCCGGTGGGTGGCGGAGGAATTAGGTCAAAGGGACCCTAAAGAGTTCCAGCCCGAGCCTCAGCCTTAGCCTCAGCCATAGCAGTTCCAGTACCAACAGTTTCAGAAGCAGTACCAGCAGGAGTAATGTTACCTCCCTCACGCGCAGTTTCAGGCTCGGGTAACTGAGCAACTATCCAGTGTTAAGGGCGATTTGGGAGAGATACTGGATAGGATGTATGGGATGGAAGACCAAATCTATTCAGTTGGTTCTATGGTTTGGCCATGAACAACTTCTTTGTGTCCCGTTATCCACCCTAGGAACCGGAGAACCAGGACTCCTGATACTCCGATCCTACATCCGAGATTGAGGCGGTGCACATTATACGTCGCGAGGAGAGAGAGACCCGTAGGGCAGCCCGCAGGATTGAGCGCGAGGACCCCTCAGGATCTTAGAGCTTTTTCCTTTTCCTTCCCCTCTTATTCGTGTTTGTCCTTTCCACATTGAGGACAATGTGCATAATAAGCGTGGGGGAGAGATTGATTAGATGTGGTGGTATTTTAGCTTATTTTTATTGTTCTGTTTTGGTTTGTTTCATATATATTATTGTAATTTGATGAAAATTTGAAAAAATTGAAAAATTATGAATGAAAAAAGAGAAAAAGTGACAAAAGAAGAAAGAAAAAAGAATCCCGCTGAGTTAAGAAGCCGCAAAGGACGGGCGACTCGAGCAAAATTGGGGGCTCGGATAGGTCGAAAACCCGAATGAGCGGCCTATGAAAAAAAGAGCTAGTTGAGCGGGTGAGTTTTGTGAGCCGAAAAAAGAAGAGAGGTGAAAAAAAAATGAAAATGAGAAGTTAGGATGAAAACCCAAAAGAGCTCCTAGGCAAAATGAGAGAAAAAATTGCTTTGATCCTCATTTGTCAGTGTCGGTGTCATAAGGTGGCGGCATTGGAGTAGGTGCTTTCAGGATAGATTAGGTTCTTGTTTTGTGTCCTTTGAGGGCGGGGTGTAAATCTCTTTTTGGCTCGTTTCACTTTTGTTGCTTGTGGTATGATTTGGTCGGAACACGAAGTTAAGCGTGAGGGAATCATTTACCCTCGTGCCTTAGTTTCCTTGCATTTTGGGTAGGTTGGAGTCGGGCGGTCATTGTTGATACTCGTGTCCTGAAAGCTTTCGGGATTTGAGATTCATTTGTATAGAAGAATTGTTTTGAGGTAGATTTTGTCGGTTGACTCTTGTTGTCTTGTGGATGGCAATTCCGGAGGTTGGCGTGGTATGGCGTATTTTAGTGCTTGGGTGTATCTAGTTCTCTTTTTTCTTTTACTCAAGGTCGAGTAAGGTTCAAGCGTGGGGGAATTTGATGTGTCCAAGTAATCCGCCAATCTTAGGCAGAATTCTGGTCGTTTTTGGTGTCAGTTCGAGCTTATTATCGGGATTTAGAAGAGTTTGACGTTATGAGGTGTTGTCGGAGGATGTTGTGTTTTGAGGAGTCTAGGAAACGGTTTGCATGGTGGCATAGTCGAGGGCCACTCTTGGCCCTCCGATCACTTTTTGTGCCCCGGGGTCCTTGTCCTTGGTCCCTTTATGGCGCATCTTTCGAGCTTTGTTCGAGATCTTTCGAGTCTCGAGTTCCGAGTCCGAGTGCCGAGGTCCGTGGTTCAAGCTTCTTGGTTTGCTCGTCGTCCGAGGATCGTCTTCACTTTGGTTCTGCAGCTTCATGGCTTACTCAAAAGCCAAATTTTTCCTCTTTTTCCCTATTTGTGGTTTGCTTTGGTGGATTTGAGGCAAGAACTACGTCGCGACCCGCGATCAGTATCGCGAGTCGCGACCTGCCCTTGTCGCGAGTCGCGAGGGTTGTCGCGAGTCGCGAGGGTTGTCGCGAGTCACGACCCCTGTGTCAGTCGCCCACTTTATTTTCTTTTCATCCCTTGGAGGGTTATGTTATTAAGTTAGTTTTTAGTTTTTGTTCTAGTTACGAGAGGAGGGTCGAAAGAACATTGCTGCCCAGGGTTTCTTCTTCTCTTCTTTTGTAGATTTGTAATGGATTCTATGGCTTTGCTATCTTAAACATCTATCTTGGATTTGGTTGTTAAAGCTCTAATCTATTTGTGAGAAGTTCTTACCCTTTACTTGCTCTATGGTCATTGTGATGCTTCTTGTATTTACTTTCATGATGCTTGCATAATCTTTACTAGGAACGTTACTAGTATTATTGTGTGATTCATCTAATGCTAGTTCTAGGTGCATAATCGGATTGTTGTGTTCCTAGCTCCATGTAGCGTACTAGGTGTCTGATTAATATGCTGAACGTTAATCTTTTGCACTTAGAGAAGCATTGCTTATTATTTGAATGTTATTGCTTTGATAACATTAGTAATCCTATTGTGTTCCTCGACCTTAATGCTACTTTGGTTTGGACTTAAGTGCGATTCATTTGAGTTAAGTCATAGTAAGGGCGGTTCAAACCACGCAGATCGTGTGTTTAGCCACGATCTAGGAGGACAAACTAGGTCAGGGTGGATGCTAATCGAGTCCAAGGCATTTTTATATTGTAATCTCTTCGTGTTTTAATACTGTGCGTAGTTTAGCTTACTTGAATTGTTCCAAATCCCCCCAATTCGGTTACTTTGACCTTAGCACATACTAGGGTCCTTAATTCACTAATTTCCCAGTATCAAGTTCCTTTGCTCCCTGTGGATACGATCCCTACTTCCAATATACTTGCTTAGTGTGCATGAGAGTAGGTTAATTATATTTGGTTAGGAGTACACGGCTTACACGCCTACCACTATCAATACTATTCTTCACGGCTTTCAATTATACTGGAATCAGATCTTCATTATGCCTAAGAAGGTTATGAAAGAAATTCAAAGAATTTGTACAATTTTATTATGGAGTGGGTGTGGTGAGTTTTTAAGGAAAGCTCCTATAGCTTGGGAAACCTTATGTCTGCCTAAAGCATGTAGGGGGGGTAGGGGGGGTAGGGGGGTGGGACATAAAAAAACCTTGCTATTTGGAACAGAGCAGTAGTGGCTAAGCACTTTTGAGCTATTTCTAAGAAGCAAAATAGACTATGAATAAAATGAATTCATGTTTACTACATCAAGCATCATAGTATCTTCAATATGGATATTCCTAATAGACTCTCCTGGTCTATGAGGATGATTCTTGCTAGCAGACAGTTGTTCATTGAGAATCAAGCCATGCTCTCCTAAGTTCTCAATTAAGAAGTTGTATCTTAATTTGTAGGGTGATCATCCTAACATAAGGTGGAAAAGGATTATTAATAACAATAGAGCAAATCCTAAAGCTTTATTCATCACATAGTTGGCTTTGTAAGATAGGATGACTACCAAAGCTAGACTTCAAGCTTGGGGAGTTATTAATGAGAATGTTTGTGTGCTGTGTAACAATGTTAGTGAGACAATATCGCATTTTTTTTTTATCATCCAAGTAGTCATAGAATCTGGGTAATTTGTCGCAACAGGCGGGAATCACTGGTTATTTCAGGAGCTTTGATGATGAAATGCATCATGTTACAAACAGATGTAGAAGTAAGAATCCTCAAAATTAGCTATACTGCACCTTTTTTGCTAAAGTTATCCATCATATATGAATTCAGAGGAATTCCATTGTTCATGGCAGTCCTTTGGATGTGTTAACTAATTGTAAACAAATTATATTTAAAGTTGCAAGTAGAATTTAGAAATCTACTTGTAATTTGAGGTGGATGTGTATGTTGCCTGCTAGGTTGTTCCCCTGAGTATGTTCAGGGTTTGCTATTGACAGGCTTTTGGGGTTTCTCTCTCTCATTCCTAGAAGGTAGGGGGGAGGGAGTTACGATTTTATCTTGTCATTTGGAGTAGTAGTAGGTTGTATCTTTTTTTTTTTTTTTTTTGTTATCAATAAAAATTTGAATTGCCAAAAAAAGCAGCAAGAAGAAAAGCTGGATATGATACAATTAATTTGCATGTATGCAACTTTTATTAATCGAAAATGATGCAATAGAATAAAAACGAAGGAAATATGCTTGTCAAAATCGACTTGACCATAAAACCAATCCTAACCTCTCGCGTTTCTCCAGGGATTTAATAATACTTTTCAACTCGAAGCTCAATTTAACCTAAAACTGAAAAAAAAATATGGTGAAATAGGGGTCGCCCAGTTAGGTCAAAGACAATTTTTTTAAAAATAAGTATATTTTCTTTCAAAAATAACAAGCATAAGTGGGAAAAGATTAATGAATATATATATATATATATATTATATATATATATATTATATATATATATATATATATATAGAAGTGAGTTCATTTGAGAATGCATACTTACATGAGAAATGAGAATGAATTTTGAAAGCTAGAACTCTTATGAATAGGTGATGTAACTCCGAAAAAAGAATATTAGAAGAAAAAAATTCAAAAAAAAGATTTTTTTTTTTTGGGCTCAAAATTTTTTATGGGAGTTTGACTCTAATGAACACGTGTTGTAACTTTATTCCAATTGTGTGGTTGAGATTCATTCTCATTTCTCATGTAAGGAGCATTCTCACGTGATCCTGCCCCTATATATACTAGCAATATATGCACGCGATGCGTGTGCGATAATATATTCACATTAATAACATAAAAAAGTATTAATAAACTAACTTAATTATATATTTAGAGAGAGAGAGAGAGAGAGAGAGAGAGAGAGGGGTAGGATCCAATGAAAACTAACCTTAAGCTGAAAACTGAAAACCGGTCTTTTTGCTTATTTTGCATATTTTTGCTCATTTTAAGAAACTTTTACTCATTTTAGCAAACTTTCGCTCATTTACGAAATTTTTGCTCATTTTAGAAACTTTTGTTCATTTTATATTTTTTGCTCATTTTATGTTTTCGCTCATTTTAAGAAACTTTTGCTCATTTTAGAATTTTTTGCTCATTTTATGTTTTTTGCTCATTTTATATATTTTCTCATTTTAAGAACTTTTGCTCATTTTATATTTTTGCTCATTTTCAGAAAAGTTTTGCTCATTTTTGTGTTGCAGTTTTCAGTTTTCAGCATAAGGAGTGGTTTTCACGTGATCCTATTCGGTGAGAATTGATCCTTATGTGAGAACATATATCATATGTGAAAACATATTGTAATACCCCGTATTTTTAGTATTTATTTAAATAAATAAATATGTATTTTATATTTATTTTCTAAAATAAATATTTTAAGCAAAGGATATTTTAGTATATTTATTGGTTTTAAATTATTTTGGCGGGAATATGGCGCCAAAATTGGATTTGTTAAACTTTTGGTTCAAAATCCCAGTCAAAATTATTAAAAAAACCAAAAAAAAAAAAAAATTTTTAGGCCATTATTTTTGACGGGATTGTGAAGTAAATGGGGGAGTTTTGTTTTCCAAATTTATGATGAAGGTTACAAATCTTGCTTTAATCTCCTAATTTATGGTGAAGGTTACAAACTCTTTAATTTTGAAAATAAGTATATCTATTCTACTCCTATAAATACCCCACACCTTTAGCCATCTTTTCCACACAAAAACTTTGAAGAATCTATAATTTCTTACTTCAAAGTTCTTCTTTCTCTTCCTATGTATTCTAGTTTTATATTTCTTATTCAAGTTTCAATTTTCTTTTGTTTAAGAAAAATATTTTCATATTTCTTACTCAAAAATATTATGCTCATGATAGATCATTCATGTTTAAATTCATGATTAAGTTCAGGTGGTAGATTGCTTGTTGGTTGGATATGAGAAAGCTCAAGTATAAGAATAAGTGAAGATACTAGTATTAGTTTGTGCAAGATCAAGGTACGTTATGTAGCTAGATCTTTTAAAATGTGGTTTATATGATAAAGTTGTTTATTGATTTTATTGGTTGGATTGGTTTAGAAATTTGGTTTAAAATGGTTACAATGTTTTATTATTCACTCTTGAAAGTGAAAAGAAGGAATGATATTATCAATCATTTTATATAGAAGTCTTGTTATCCTTTTTGGAAAATTAAATTATTTTTACAAGGAAAGGTTGATTGGTTTTTATGAACTTTGAATGTTCAAAAAGTTGTTTATGAGGAAAGGAGGTTTATTCATGACTTACAAGTCATATTATTATTATTTCCGCTTGATTAATATCAAGAGATTCAAAGTCCACTTGTTGGCAATTATAGTTACCCCTTGATATAGCTCCGTGATGGGATGACTAGCTTGGGGGTGTGCACACTTAGCAAAATAGAAGGGGAGATAAGAAGATGAATTGTTTTCAGGATTATTTTTAATCCAAGTTGTTTGGAAAGAGTTTATTCTTAAAAGTTTATTCTTGAATTATTATTCAAGTGTTTGGAAAGAGTTTGTTCTTAAAAGGTTGTTCTTGAATTATTATTCAAGTGTTTGGAAAGAGTTTGTTCTTAAAATATTATTCTTGAATTATTATTAAGTGTTTGAAAATAGTTTATTCTTAAAGAGTTATTCTTGAATTATTGGTAATGGAGTTTTCGAAACGAAAAATTGTTATGAACTAACAAATGTGTTACTTATCTAGTACATTTCGTACTCAGTTTTATACTGACGCGTATTTCTTTTAACCTATTTGGCTTTGCCCTGTTTACCTTTTGGTAAGCAGATTTGCAGGTGAATTTTGGATGTGCATGGGAGCATACTAGGAAGGGGATCTTCACCTAGATTAGAGTGTTTCATTTATTTTGAGTATTGAGACAATATTTACTTTTATTAATAAAGAAGTATTATTATTTTTGGTTAAAGTCTTCCGCTGCAAGTTATTTTGGTTAGTTAGTAGTTGGTTGCCGAAAGTGTGTTAGTCACGTGGCGGTAATACTCCTAAATTACTCAAATATTATTTATTAAATTATTTATTTAAAAGTGAGTAATTTGGGGGTGTTACACATATTTATGTTTAAATATACGTCAACAACTTTTAGAGCATATGCAATACATTTTAGAACATACTTAAATTTTTATTTCTAGAACATATTCAACACTTTTTAGAACATGCTATGATTTTTAAAACAATAACTTATATAACATATGTTATGATTTTTAGAACATGAATACATCTTTTTACGTAAGAACCTAATCAACACATATACAAATATTGATATATACATGTTTAAATTTTTCAAGCATATGTCCTAAATTACTTCAAGTATGTTCTAAAATATTTTAGGTGTGTCCCAAATTATTTCAAGTATGTTCTAAATTATTTTAAACATGTTCCAAAGAAGAAAGCAAGTAATTTTCAAATAATCTCGAGAAATTTCGGTGTGTTTTTCGTAATTTTCAGTTGATTTTTGTTTGTTTTTTTAGTTCCAAAAATGCAGAAAGAAATGATACAATACTATTCCTATTTAATTTTTTAATAAATTTATAAATTAGGAACATCAAAGTTCTAGTGCGACTATTTAGAACATGACAAGAACTACATAGAACACAATAAGAACTATTTAGAACATGGTAAGAACTATTTGGAACATAATAAGAACTATTTAGAATAGAACAAGGGTTATTTCGAACACTAGAAGAATAATTTAGACCACTAGAACAACTATTTAGAAAATATGTTTTACTATATTTAGAGCATAAGAACAACCACGTAAAACATCCTTTTTATTATCAACAAAATAATCACAAAATGAACATGGGAGAAAAATATGTTATGAAACATATGCTCTAAAATTTTAAGTATATACTCCCTCTGTTTTTTTTTATCTTTCTCACTTAGAATCTTGACACTATTCATGCATAGAGAGAATCTTCTCAAATGTTCTCAATTTATAAGAAAAAACATAGTCATGTGGGGTCTTGTTTGATTCGTCTCAATTAGTACTTTATTAAAATTCAATCGTTATAATTTTTACTAATATATAATGAAAGATATTTAAGTTTTAAAACGTGCATTGACAAACGTGCAAAGTCAAAGTAGGAATGATAAAAAAAAAACAGAGGGAGTACTTCCTAAAAAAAAAACTTAAGTATGTATCCTCAAAAATAAATATGTTGTTCTAAAAAGTATTGCGTATGTTCTATAAATTTAAGTTTGTTTCCTTAAATTTTTTTAAGTATGTTCCCTAAACAAAATTATGTTGTTATTAAGAAGTGTTGCATATGTTCTAAAAAGTAAGTATATTTCCTTAAAAAAAAAGGGTTAAGTATGTTGTTATAAAATGTGTTTGCATATGCTCTAGAAAAATGTTACATATGTTCTAAAGCTAAAACTGTTCTCACATAAAAAAGTGTTCTCATATAAGAGATGTGTTCTCACAAGAGCATTAATATTAGTTAGTATATGAAACACCCTTATGGTGAGAACACTCATTTTTCCTCGTTTACGAAGATTTTGATCATTTCATAACATTTTTGCTCAATTTTTATTTCACTTTTTTATGGTTTTGCTCATTTAACAATTTTGTGCTCATTTATCAACATTTTTGCTCATTTTACGTTTTGCTCATTTTACTTTTTTTTTCATTGAACTTTTTTATGCTCATTTTACGTTTTTCTTCTTTTATATTTTTCTACATTTTACGTTTTTGATAACTTAAAGGTTTATACTCATTTTATGTTTCTGCTCATTTGGTACTTTTTTTGTTCATTTTAGTAAGTTTTTGCTTATTTTAAGTGGTTCTCACGGTTCTCACCATAAGAGGGTTCTCACTGGAACCCAACCCTATATATATATATATATATATATAATATATATATATAATATATATATATATATATTATATATATATATATATATATATATATATATAATTTTTTTATTTTCATATTGCAAAACTACAATACTTTTTTTTGTTAATCATTTTGTTTCTATGACTCATCTATATAATACTATAAAGCAATAAGGATTTGCTTATGTGTCATGTCTATGTTAAAAATGCTGAGGTGTCAAGCTTTTGTATAAACTTCAAACTTAAATATTAATGATGTGTCATGCCTTTGGTAAAATACATAAATCTTGGAGTTTCTCATAATAAAACTCTCAATGAGAGTGTCCACGTGGCAATACAAAATATTTTGGCCGAAAATTATATGAAAAATGCAAAAAAATCGTGATTTGTGTTTGATTGATTTTTTAAATTAGGCAATTAATATCATGGTATCATATGAGATTTCCGGAAATCAAGCACATTCCATTTATAAATTAATGTGATTGATGTTAATTATGGGTACAATTACATAATTCAAAATTCAAATTAATATTGGTGTTGGCCGAAAATTTTAATTGTCATGCATATAGGGTATTTACGAAAATTTTACTAACCAACTAAATACGGGAAGTAATTTAAATTATCAATCAATCTTAATTATTGCCTCCCTTAATGGTAATTGTCAATCAATCAGTTAATTTAAATTGATACTATCCAAAATTATGTTACCAATCAATCAATCAATAGTTATTCTGATTGTCAATCAACCATAATTTTGGATACTAATTACCTAAATAACGTAAATATGCAAAATAAACGTATCATTTTTTTGTATAAATAGTGTCGTTTTCTCTTCAAACATCCCAACTCATTTTCGGATTTTCAATTTGCATATTGATGTCAACTTCTTCCCCTATCTCTACATCAATATTATGTTCTCCTCCAAACATAATAGAAACAGAAAATCCATCCAAAAAATTGTCCGCTAAAGTTGAATATTCGAATTTTTTAGATATTGAATCTATGGTTTTAACTCTTTTTCGTGGAGGCCATTTTTATTTCCACAACATGTCCAGTATGTTTACATATCATTTTAATAAACGCAATGAAGTTTGGGCTTATGTTGAAGACGTTAAGACAACAATACATGGTTATCGTCCGTATTTTGATTTTTCGAACATGATGTTATATGATCTACAATGCATTCCATCAAGAGCTTACAAGATTGATGATGAGTATTTTGAAGATTTTGATTAAACAATACGGAATGTTGTGGCGTTAACAACAAAGTATTGGTTGATTATCTTTCAATTGATTAAAACGTAGTAATTAAAGTCACTATGTAGTTGTCATATAACATTTTATTATCGATAACGTTTTTAATTTATTTTGTTTCATATTTATTTTTAGTATGTAGTTGTAATATGATTTACATCTTTATGCCCTTTTTTCTATGTACTTATTTCTCTTTCTCTCATGTCATTATCAATTTATTAACTACTTTGTCCAATGTATTGGTTTTGATGATGCATTGATAGTTCAATTCTAATACTTTGACCCATATAAATTCTTCACCATCATTTCAATAAAAACAATAACCTCCTAAATTTATTGCAAAAGACACATCAAATGGCAAAAAATTTTGTCCCCAACTACATATCCATCTCTTTATATATAGTCTAGCTCTATTGTTTTTCAATTCACATCAAAATATAATTTTCGGCTCTCTCCTTTTCTTTATTTTTCTCTCTTGAAATTCCATTATTATCAACACATAAATCATGGATCCTCAAATTGCCAAGCATGTTAAAGATGTCAATGACTTAGTGATCGGTTACTGTGAGCTTGACACGTAGGATTTCGGATTTTATTTTAGATAATAGTATAGATTGTTCACATAAATTTGGTTTAACTAAATTGATTTGACTTATCAAAATTATTAGAGTTGATTTCGATTGAATTGATTTATAATGAATTGAACATTATATATTAGAACTATTCGATTGTTTAAGTAATTGACATTAATAACCATCATTGTGTGTATAAAATGGCGAGGTAATGATAATATTGAAATATAGATTTATCATGGTCACGATGAAAGAATTAGATAGATTTACTTTGTATGTGAATAATGCAAAACTCCCATTTTCTAAGAGAGAATATAAACACATAGGGCTTATAGAATAAACATGTAAAGTTGGACGTTAGAACAATAACAGAAAAAAAATTGTTAAGTTCCACCTTAAGTAAATTATCTTAATATGATGCTTTACACGAAAATGTAGACATTTTTATATTATATAAAGGTTGAAAAATTTGCTTAGGTGAACGTAGACAAGGTCATAAAAATCCTATGTGTCAATTAAACACCAATTTTTTGCTCTTAAGGAATAAATAGGTGGCACAATGAAATTCGAATGGGAGAGATTTGAGCAAATCAACCAAGATTATGGTTAATTTGAGTGATTTTAGGTTTAAATTAGGCAATTACTGTCATCAAATCTCTATGTATATAATCAATACTAAATCTTTGCCTTTTTGATTTATTTGATTGATATGGAAAACGTAATTTATGTTAAGGATTTTAAATTCTCAGTCAACTTAAATTTTGGGAATCTCTTTAATCCCCAATCAACCTTAATTTCGGATTATCAAAATCATTGTCTTTTTAACGCCTGAAATAATTTTATAAGAGGCAAACAACTTCTAAACTAGGTTCCACCACAAATCTTACACTTAATATTAAATCCTTCGTCTGTTTATTTACATCTCCATGTTCACGTGTGATAGGTTGTGGGTAGTGGGTTTATTTGTTATAGGATTTATTTAATCGAAGGAGTTGCATCATTGGTAAAAATAAAGTGGAGAATTGATGCATGTTCTCTTCGGCATAAAACAGCTGAAGTGAACTGAACTGAATAGTGATATGTGAGAGTAAAAGTATTATCGTCCAGAGCTGAACTGAACTAAAAATAAGTTGAGGAGAACAGGTCTGAGTATAAGCAAGCAAGAACTACATGAAATTAGAAAAAAGAATTAGCAAGAACTTCTAAAATTTCTTTTTTAGCATCAAAGGAACCTGATATATATATATATATATATATATATATATATATATATATTATATATATAATATTATATTATTATATATATATATATCAAAGTACTTTCTTTATCCATGAAAACTAAGAGACTAAATAGCTGGTATATCAAAGGAAGTAATTTCCAATATGTTTTCTTTTTCTATACACTCATTGCTTTGGAATATGAATTACTTTCATATGAATAACAGGAGAAGTAATAACCTGGGTGACACAAAATATAGGGTAAAATGACTCGAAATCGTAAATTATTTGTGTTGTAAATGAATAATTGACAAGCAAGAAATCTTTTCGTAAATTACTATAAAAATCAAAATATTATAATATTATACATAATCGGAGGCCATTGAGTGCCATGAGGTGGTGAGAAGTGATGGTGCATGACGACAAGAAAGAGAGAGATAGAGAGAGATGGAGAGAAGGGATGATTGGGACTGTTGGAAGGAGGTGTATGGCTGAGTGCCAATATTAGTGTAATACAGGAAGTTAAATCAATGTTATTATGTGACTTCCTTTAAATATGTAATAAAGCAATAAATACTCCCGTGCATTATGCACGGGTCTTAAAACTAGTTCAATTAAGAAAAGTATTGTATATCTCTTCCCACACGTGTTGGACTTCAATTAATTGTTCATGTTGGTAAATTAAATAGATGAATTATGGTATGACATCTGCACTTCGCTTGATCTTATGTGTCAGGCCAAGTTTTTAGTTATTATTGGCCTAACAACCTAGCGATGCTTGTCCATGAGACATTTAGTGGATTCTTTTCTATCACTTGTAACGAACTAATAGATATCAAAAGTTTGGGATTTTCTACGTAGTGCCTCTGTGTTTTTCGAAATTCTACGTTGTACCCAGCCTTTTTGAACTCTCCACATTGTACCCCTAAACTTTCTAAACGTCACACAAAATACCCTTACTAATAGAAAATCCTACTCCAAACCTCACTTAGTTTTCAATTTATCAGGTCATATCCCAAACCTCAGTCAACTAACAAGGCTAAAACATCCTAATCTATCCCCACAAGGTAAGAAATTCCCAAAATCTATTGTTTGATATCGTGTATAAGGGTATTGTGGGTAACGTTAAGAAATCTTAGGGGTACAACGTGGAAATTTTAAAAACGTCGGGCACAACATAGAATTTCGTAAAACACAAGGGTACTATGTAGAAAAACCCCAAAAGTTTTTACTGATCAAAATTCGTAAAAAAAAATAACGTACAAATAATGCTCTAAGACTCGTTGGGTTAATTGCAATCCCAAATTTTAGATTACGGTTCAACACGTTTTAAGGTTGTAACCAAAAGGGATCAAACACAGGATAACACGTAACGTTGAGTGACGCGAATTCAATAAACAACCTAGTTAAGTCTACCAAAAAATAGAACATAAATCTCATTGTTGTTGTAATATTCTATGTAAACAGTGAACGGATATAACGGCGCCGCCCATGATTAGACACTACACTGCAATTATGCAGTGATATGATGTATCACCGGGTGAATTATTCACCCGGCACTAGATATACCGCACTTCGCGGGAGAAAATGAATAACACAACAACAAGAGCTTACTCTCTAATCTTGCTTAAAATCTCTCTACACTACAACATTTGATGAAGACACATGGACAAATTTGGTCGTTCTTGTAGCCTCGATTTATGAGGTATTCACTAAGACGGTTATACCACATCCTTCCAGATTGTTTTAAACCGTAAAGTGATTTTTTCAATTTTATGGAATGTAGCTTCTGAGATTTTGAGCTCAAGGATTCAGGTAGTTCAAGTCCTTCTAGGACTCTCATATGGATATCAGTGTCAAGTGACCCATAGAGATATGCTGCCACGACATCCATAAGGCGCATTTGTAGTCCTTTGCATGCAGATAGACTTATAAGGAATCTTGGTGTCGTGGCATCTGTAATACCCCATATTTTTAATATTTATTTAAATAGTTAAATATTTATTTATATTTTAAGCAAAGGGTATCTTAGTATTTTTATTGGTTTTAAATTATTTTGGCGGGAATATGGCGCCAAAATTGGATTTTTTAAGCTTTTGGTATTAAATCCTAGTCAAAAAAATTCAAAAAACCAAAAAAAAAAAAAAAAATTCTAGGGGCCATATATTCCTACGGGGTTTATGGTGATTGAAGGGAGTTTTGTTTTTCTATAACTTCCAAATTTATGATGGAGGTTACAAATCTTGGTTTAATCTCCTAATTTATGGTGAAGCTTACAAACTATTTAATTTTTGAAATTAAGTACTACATATTCTACTCCTATAAATACCTCATACCTTAAGCCATCTTTTTCACACAAAAACTTTGAAGAATTCATACTCTCTTACTTCAAAGTTCTTCTTTCTCTTCCTATCTATTCTAGTTTTATATTTCTTATTCAAGTTTCAATTTTCTTTGGTTTAAGAAAAATATTTTCATATTTCTTACTCAAAATATAATGCTCATGTTTAGATTCATGATTGAGTTCATGTGGTAAATTGCTTATTGGTTGGTTATGAGAAAGCTCAAGTATAAGAATAAGTGAAGATATTGTTATACTTTTTGTGCAAGATCAAGGTACGTTATGTAGCTAGATCTTTTGAAATATGGTTTTATGTGATAAAGTGGTTTATTGATTTAATGGTTGGATTGATTTAGAAATTTGGTTTGAAATGATTGTAATATTTTATTATTCACTCTTGGAAGTGAAAAGAAGGAATTAATGATTTTATCAATCATTTTTATATAGAAGTTTTGTTATCCTTTTTGGAAAATTAAATTATTTTTACAAGGAAAGGTTGATTGGTTTTTATGAACTTTGAATGTTCAAAAAGTTGTTTATGAGGAATGGAGGTTTATTCATGACTTACAAGTCATATTATTACTATTTCCGCTTGATTAATATCAAGAGATTCAAAGTCCACTTGTTGGCAATTATAGTTACCCCTTGATATAGCTCCGTGATGGGATGACTAGCTTGGGGGGTGTGCACACTTAGCAAAATAGAAGGGGAGATAAGAAGAGGAATTGTTTTCATGATTATTTTTAATCCAAGTTGTTTGGAAAGAGTTTGTTCTTAAAAGGTTATTCTTGAATTATTATTCAAGTGTTTGGAAAGAGTTTGTTCTTAAAAGGTTATTCTTGAATTATTATTCAAGTTTGGAAAGAGTTTTTTTTCTTAAAATGTTATTCTTGAATTATTATTAAGTGTTTGAAAATAGTTTATTTTTACAGAGTTATTCTTGAATTATTGGTGATGGAGTTTTCGAAATGAAAAATTGTTATGAACTAACAAATGTGTTACTTATCTAGTACATTTCATACTCAGTTTATACTGAGTGTATTTCCTTTTTCCTATTTGGCTTTGCCCTGTTTACCTTTTTGGTAAGCAGTTTTGCAGGTGAATTTTGGATTTGCATGGGAGCATACTAGGAAGGGGATCTTCACCTAGATTGGGGTTTATATTTATATTGAGTTTTGAGACAATATTTACTTTTATTAATAAAGAAGTATTATTATTTTTGGTTAAAGTCTTCCGTTGCAAGTTATTTTGTTAGTTAGTAGTTGGTTGCCGAAAGCTGTTAGTCACGTGGCGGTAATACTCCTAAATTACTCAAATATTATTTATAAATTATTTATTTAAAAGTGAGTAATTTGGGGGTTTACAAAGTGGTATCAGTTTTTCAGGTCTTGAAAAGATAAAAGTTGAATATTAAAATTGATGGGTAGACATAAGATGGGATATAGGTTTCGCATTTGCATTCTAAATGTTTTTGTTAAGTTAATTGTTTTCTTTTTGACGATTTTATAGATGCATCTTGCTAGTACCACAAAAAGGTATATATATTTATATTTTTTTCTTTATTTGAAAGATGAAGGGTGTAGATATGTTGGGGTGACAAGCTCTGTCTAGGATTAGGAAGGCTCTCCCCGACGCTGTGGGTAACTTCCTTACCTGGGAGCTATAATCACCTTGGCTATTCTATATCTTGAAATCAAGTACACTTTAAAATTTTTGAAATAAATATTTTAAGCCATAGTGGTGCATCTAGTACAAATCTTAAACTATATATATAATTAGTTATCATATATTAGTATTAGTTTTATGATGATGTACTTGTAATATTTCAATTCTTTTTGCTTTTATATGATTGTTGTTGGAAGTTGAGGAAAAAATTTATGTTATTCCCTATGTATGGGATAAGCAAGAAGTCATGCTGCATTGGCGAGCAAATAGTAGCTATGTGTATTTTCTTTACCTCTCGAAAATACTCAGGCCAGTCTGATTATATGGCCATTGACGTATTAGAGTTTGAATTCTTCAGTAACCTAGACATATATAGTTTTGTTTTGGTCATGAAGCGGCCTAACTATCTTCAGAATATTTTGATACACTCAAATATTTTAGTAGTTGTTATGTATAAGGCATAATATTTGCCATGATATATGAAGTATGTGATTGTTATGTTTTGAACTAGTTATACTTACATGCTTATTGAATTATTTGGTAGTTACACAACTATTCTATTAATGTTAGTTGAAATTTATTCTCAAATAAACACCTTTATATCTAGCAGGATGGCAGAAAGAAGGAGGAGGAATATAAGTTCTATGGTTAGTAGGCTAGCAAAGATAGCTGAAAATGTCATTCAGGTGATAGATAATCAAGAAATCAAGTAGAGTGAAAAGTTTTTGTGATGTCTGTAAGAGGGTAACAACAGTTAGACCTCCGCCTTACCATGGGAAAGAAGATCCAACTGGCTTAGAAAACTGAATCCGAGAATTTAAATAGCTTTTTGATGCTATAGTGTATCCTGAAAACCTTAGGGTTAATAATGTTGTTTATAATTTGAGAGATGTGGCAGACCTATGATGGAAACAAAAGAAAGATGATTTTTTAGAGGATCCAGACTTTAGGTGGAATGAGTTTAAAGAGGCCTTGAGGACTAAGTTTTATCCTTCGTACTTAAGGAAGCAAAAGGCTATGGAGTTCAATAATATGAGGATGGGCACTATGTCTGTTAATGAATATTATAGCAAACTTTTGGAGTTAATGAGGTTCGCACCTAAGATAGTACCATCTGAGACTTTGAAGTCCCAAAGGTTTGAGCAAGGGTTAACCCTAACTCTCCAAAGTAAGCTGGGAGGAGTAACTTTTGAGACTCTTGATGAAATTTATGGTAGAGTTTCTCACTTATATGAGATTAAAGGAAGAGAGCTTGAAGGGACCTCCTCTAGGGAAAAGAGGAAGTATAACAACAATGGGAACCAACAAAGTGGAGATAAGAAGCCTAAGCCCAATGGTGGATTTAACCAAACTGAGAAAGACAATAGGTACCCTAGTCGGAAGCCTAATGGGAACCAAGGTAATGGGAAGAAAGCTGAGATAACTTTTTTTTTCTGCAAAAGGTGTGATAAGAAATACCCTGGAAAGGATTGTCAAGGCAACTTGGCGACATGCCATTATTGTCAAAAATTGGGCCACCGGGAGTATGAGTGCTTTAGAAAAGCTGGTGGAGAACCTGCAGTCAAACCTGACCCGAGTAGTAAGGCCTCTCATGATCAACATAAGTTAGTTTCTTCCAATGCTGGTCTTAAACCAGGGATGGGGAATCAGTCTAAAGGCAGAGTTTTTGTCATGAACCGCCGTGAGGCTCAGAATGTTTCTGAGGTAGTAGTTGGAATCTTTTTCATTAATTCCTTGTCTGTCAAAGTATTATTTGATTCAGGAGCATCTCATTCATTTATTTCTAGCACTTTAGTAGAAAATCTCCAGTTAAGCAGTATATTGTCTATTTCATTAGAAATTGCATGACCATCGGGGGAAATGTTTAATTGTACTAGGTTGCATAGTCAAGTACCTTTAGTGATAGTTGGGGTGAACTTTCCATCCGACTTAGTTGAGTTTGATTTGTCAGACCTCGATGTGGTTTTGGGGATGGATTGGTTGGGAAGATTCAAGGCTCAGATTGATTGTGAGGCCCAGAAGGTGTCCTTAGTCGGTCTAACAAGAAAACGGGTGACTTATAGGAAGCTTGGGAAGGAGAAGGGAATGAAGATAGTGTCTGTGATGAGAATTCAATCTTATGTGAAGAAGGGGTGTCCGTTATTCTTATGTGGAGTTCAGAGGATTGAAAAGGAAGATGAGAATAGGGAGATCCCAGTCGTATCTGAGTTTCCTGATGAGTTTCCTAAAGAGATATCGGGTGTGCCACCGGTTAGGGATCTTGAGTTCCCCGTAAACTTGATGCCAAGAACCGGACCTATTTCAAAGGCTCCGTATAGAATGACTCCAGCTGAGATGAAAGAGTTAAAAGTTCAGTTGGAGGAGTTATTGGAAAAAGGGGTATGTAAGACCTAGTTCGTCTCCTTGGGGTGCACTTGTATTGTTCGTGAAAAAGAAGGATGGTATTTTGAGTTTGTGCCTTGATTATCGGGAGTTGAATAATGTGACGAACAATAAGTATCCGCTTCCGAGAATTGATGATTTATTTGATCAGTTGAAAGGAGCGGGAATTTTCTCGAAGATAGATTTGAGGTCAGGTTATCACCAATTGAGGATTGCTGAGGGTGATATTCCGAAGACTGCATTCAGGACGCGTTATGGTTATTATAAGTTCACAGTGATGTCGTTTGGTCTTACCAATGCACCTGTAGTGTTCATTGATTTGATGCATAGGATTCTCAATCCATACTTGGATAAATATGTGGTTGTGTTTATAGATGATATTTCGATATATTTGAAGGGTAGGAGCAGTCATGAGCTGCATTTGAGGGAAGTTTTGTTCACCCTAAGAGAGCATAAGTTGTACGCCAAGCTTTCTAAGTGTGAGTTTTGGTTGAATGAGGTTGCATTTTTAAGACATGTTATCTCAAAGGAAGGAGTTTCAGTGGATCCTGCTAAGATTCAAGTAGTGCACGAGTGGCCAACACCGAAGACGGTGTATGATATAAGGAGTTTTCTTGCGTTAGCTGGTTACTATCGAAGATTTGTAAAGGATTTCTCAAAGGTATCGAGACCAATGACTAGCCTGATGAAGAAAGAATGTAAGTTTGTTAAGAATCCAGAGTGTGAGGAAGTTTTTTTTTGGGGGGTTGAAGGAAAGGTTGACTACAACACCTGTTTTAGCTCGACCTGATGAAAGCCAGCAGTATGATGTTTATAGTGATGCTTCGAAATTTGGGTTAGGGTGTGTATTGATGCAGAAGCTGAAGGTCATTACTTATGCTTCTAGGCAGTTAAAACCATACGAGGTGAATTATCCAACCCATAATCTTGAATTAGCTGAATAGTGTATGCTTTGAAGATATGGTGACACTACTTGTATGGGGAAACGTGTAAGTTGTACATGGATCATAAGAGCTTAAAGTATATTTTCACTCAGAAGGAGTTGAACATGAGGCAGAGGAGGTGGTTGGAATTGATCAAAGATTATGATATGGAGATCCAGTATCATGAAGGGAAAGCTAATGTTGTTGTTGATGCATTGAATCGAAAGTCGATAATTCAGTTAATGTAATGGTGTTGCCCAGTCAGTTATGTGTCGAGTTTTAGAAACTGTCATTGGAGGTACTAGAAGAAGGAGGTGTTGAAGAATTGTTGGGTTCCTTGTCAGTTCAACCCTCAATCTATGATGAGATTAGGGAGGGTCAATCAAAGGATGAAAAGTTAGAAAAGATTCGAGAGAAGATCCAGGATGGTCAGGTATCGGATTTCCAGATAGCCGATGATAGAAGTATTCGATTTAAGGAGAGGTGGTGTATACCAAGTAATAGAGAAGAGTTGAAGCGGAAATTAATGGAAGAAGCTCATAGCTCACATTATTCAATACACCCAGGCGGTGATAAGTTGTATAAGGACATTAAGCAAATGTTCTGGTGGCCAAACATGATGCGAGAGGTAGCAGAGTTCGTGGCTAATTATCTCACATGCCAAAAGGGCAAGTTTGAGCACAAGAGACTGCAAGGGAAGGCTCAGTCTCTGGATATTCTGAGTTCGAAATGGGATTCTATATCAATGGATTGTGTGTCTGCATTACCAAGGACTAAGGCTGGAAATGATACAATTTGGGTAGTGGTAGATCGTTTAACTAAATCCGCAACTTTCATTCCTATGAACAATACCTTGTCGATGGATCAATTGGCTAAATCATATGTGAAGTGGGTGGTAAAATATCATGGTGTGCCTAAGGACATTATTTCGGATCGTGATTCACGATTCTTGTCCAACTTTTAACAGAGTTTGTAGAAGGCTTTGGGAACTAATTTGTTATTGAGTAAAGTTTTTCATCCGGCTACAGATGCGCAAACATAATGAACAATTCAGACTTTAGAAGATATATTGCGATCTTGTGTTATGGAGTATCAGGGTTCGTGGGAGGATTTCTTGGATTTAATAGAATTTATATTTTCCTACAACAGTCATCATGCAAGTATTGGTATGGCTCCGTTTGAGGCTTTATATGGTCGAAAGTGTAGAAGTCCAGAGCCTGGAATGATACTAGTGAAACTGTGGTGCTTGGTCCCGAATTACTCAAAGAGACGGCGAAAGAGGTGAAAGTGATTCAAGAAAAGATCAAGGTTTGAAGAGTTATGCTGATTTGAAGCGAAAGGATAAAGAGTTTCAGGTTGGGGTGAAGGTATTGTTGAAAATATCTCCAATGAAAGGGGTGATGCGATTTGGGAAGAAGCGAAAGTTAAGTCCAAAGTATATCGGCCATATGAGGTGTTAAAGAAGATCGAGAAAGTGGCATATAAGTTGGATTTGCCAAATGATTTAAGTTGAGTCCATGATGTTTTCCATATATCTTAGTTAAGGAAGTATATTCCGGATGTGTCTCATGTGCTGCAACCTGAGACATTAGAGATGATAGTTTGACTTACAAGGAAAGACCTGTAAGAATCCTTGATAGTAAAGTTAGAAGTACTCGGACTAAGGATGTAAGATTAGTCAAAATTTTATGGTCAAACCATCAGATTAAGGAAGCAACATGGAAAGTTAAAGCGGATATGCGCAAGAAATATCCGGCGTTGTTTTTCGAGGTTAATTGTCGAGTTACGGGGTCGTAACTCCTTTTAAGGGGGGGTAGAAATCGATAGAGTTTCGCGCTTTACTATCGTTATTGCATTTTAGAATATTTATGAGTCATTATATGCATTTTAGACATGAGCATTTGAGTTAGAAACTGCAATTTGGATTTTAATCCGTTTTTGGAAAGTGATTATGACTTTTTGTCTTAAGTTTCGAGGTCGAAACTTCTTTTCAGGGAAGTAGACTGTAATACCCCATATTTTTAATATTTATTTAAATAGTTAAATATTATTTATTTTCTAAAATAAATATTTTAAGCAAAGGGTATTTTAGTATTGTTATTGATTTTAAATTATTTTGGCGGGAATATGGCGCCAAAATTGGATTTGTTAAGCTTTTGGTATTAAATCCTAGTCAAAAAAATTCAGAAAACCAAAAAAAAAAAAAAAGTTTTTTTAGGGGCCATATATTCCTACGGGATTTATGGTGATTAGAGGGAGTTTTGTTTTTCTATAACTTCCAAATTTATGATGGAGGTTACAAATCTTGGTTTAATCTCCTAATTTATGGTGAAGCTTACAAACTATTTAATTTTTGAAATTAAGTACTACTATTCTACTCCTATAAATACCCCATAGTTAACCATCTTTTCACACAAAAACTTTGAAGAATCCATACTCTCTTACTTCAAAGTTCTTCTTTCTCTTCCTATCTATTCTAGTTTTATATTTCTTATTCAAGTTTCAATTTTCTTTGGTTTAAGAAAAATATTTTCATATTTCTTACTCAAAAATATTATGCTCATGATAGGTCATTCATGTTTAAATTCATGATTAAGTTCATGTGGTAAATTGCTTATTGGTTGGTTATGAGAAAGCTCAAGTATAAGAATAAGTGAAGATACTATTTACTTTTTGTGCAAGCTAAGATCAAGTACGTCATGTAGCTAGATCTTTTGAATATGGTTTTATGTGATAAAGTTGTTTATTGATTTAATGGTTGGATTGGTTTAGAAATTTGGTTTGAAATGGTTATAATATTTTATTATTCACTCTTGGAAGTGAAAAGAAGGAATGATTTTATCAATCATTTTTATATAGAAGTTTTGTTATCCTTTTTGGAAAATTAAATTATTTTTACAAGGAAAGGTTGATTGGTTTTTATGAACTTTGAATGTTCAAAAAGTTGTTTATGAGGAAAGGAGGTTTATTCATGACTTACAAGTCATATTGTTATTATTTCCGCTTGATTAATATCAAGAGATTCAAGTCCACTTGTTGGCAATTATAGTTACCCCTTGATATAGCTTTGTGATGGGATGCCTAGCTTGGGGGGTGTGCACACTTAGCAAAATAGAAGGGGAGATAAGAAGAGGAATTGTTTTCATGATTATTTTTAATCCAAGTTGTTTGGAAAGAGTTTGTTCTTAAAAGGTTATTCTTGAATTATTATTCAAGTGTTTAGAAAGAGTTTGTTCTTAAAAGGTTATTCTTGAATTATTATTCAAGTTTGGAAAGAGTTTTTTTTTTAAAATGTTATTCTTGAATTATTATTAAGTGTTTGAAAATAGTTTATTCTTACAGAGTTATTCTTGAATTATTGGTGATGGAGTTTTCGAAATGAAAAATTGTTATGAACTAACAAATGTGTTACTTATCTAGTACATTTCATACTCAGTTTTATACTGACGCGTATTTTCTTTTTCCTATTTGGCTTTGCCCTGTTTACCTTTTTGGTAAGCAGTTTTGCAGGTGAATTTTGGATGTGCATGGGAGCATACTAGGAAGGGGGTCTTCAACTAGATTAGGGTTTTTATTTATATTCACTACAAGGAAAAAGGCCTAAGGCAACGAGAGGAAAGCGTTGCATTACATAGCAAAAACGTTGCACGAAGCTTATGGCAACAGTTTTTAAGGTGTTGCAATAAGCGGCGTTGCGTTAGGTCTAAGGCAACAATTTTATTACTTGTTGCAACGATTCAAATTAATCGTTGCCTTAGTAGTCTACTGCAACGGTTTTCTATGGCAACAATTATCCACCTATTGCAACGATTTTTGCACCAATCTAAAGTGGCCCTTTCTTGTTTTATGCAACGTTTTCTTCAAACGAGAAGCCATACATGCTTTATCTATCTTTGACCACTATCTTATATTATGAATGCAATAACATTGCTAATAATATTTATATAATAATTTAAAGCACTTAAAATTTGCTTTGTGCATAGAAAATCCATAGAGAAGATCCATTATGAAAACAGCATGATTCCATTATAGTATCAAATGCTACATTCATTTGTCTCATAAGTACATAATATAACGAATGTTTCCACTATAAGCTAACATGATTCATCGATCAATGTTATATAAACCATTGTTGACAAAATACTTATCCCTAAATTGCAATACATGTCCCAAAATCCTAAAGTGCACAAAAACCAAATATTGCAAAAATACCCAACTAATGTCATTTATACTTAGAATCCAAAAACTTGTTCATTCCGTCAAAAAAGCATGTAAATGAAGCAGGCAAGCAACTCCCAATGTTATATGTGCTCCATCCTGCAAACAAGAAAGAACCCCATTATAAGATAGTACATTAGTTCTAAAACAAAATGAAATGTTATAACATTCATGTAGAAAGAATATACCAACTTTAAAATATTCGAACTCTTAAAAGTTACCGATTTTCATTAAAATAGCAATATAAAACATTTGATTAAGAGAGATTTTTAGGAGTTTCAATTTATTTACGTTGAAGTAATGTAAAAAATTTATTACATTAAGTGTTTTTCAAGGTTTGGAAGAATTGTCCCCTTATGTGGGTGCACCTTTTGCATCATCAATTCCTAATTATTACATGTATAATAAGTAAACAAAGGTGTTAAATATGATAAAAGTTTATTTTTGCCAAGTCCAAGCTTACCCATTTGAGATAGACTTCCACTCTAACCCCTCACAAAAGTGTGCAGGCATAGGCATCTTATACATGCTCTAATGGTGTGTTTTCAACCAATAAATTATAAGATAAACTTTAGACTAGACATGATAAAATTTCACAAGTTGGTCAGGGGGGCTATTGTTTAGGTTGTTTCATCTTTGAATTAATGTGTGTTCTTATGTACTGAGATGGAGTAAATTTTTAGCTTATACGTTTACAGAGGAGGCTACTTACCTCAACAGATTAATGGTGTCCTACTTCTGTTTGTCTTCACTGATGTTCCACACCATTGTTGGTACTTGATGCAATAGCTTTTGCAATCACTTCTGGTGTTAGACTAAGGCTTGGACCCTCATTTTGGTGTAGCTGTGCAAGTACCATTCCAACCACATCGATCACCATTTTTTCCTTCTGAGCTTCTATGTTTTTTTCCAACTCCTTGAGTTTGGCAACTTGTGCAGCATGAGCTTCCTTTTCTTTAGCTAATTCTTCTTTTTCCGCAATTAAATCCTTTTGCACATCAGCTGTTATAACACTTTTTATGGACTCCATAACTTCCGTAAGCAAAATTAATGATGTACTGGGTCCTTTCTCGTTAAGTTTCTTACGAGAAACTCCTCTCCCAAGTAGTCGTACTCGTCCATTATGATTATCTTTCATGACTTCATCAAATGGATCAATTTGAGAATTATCACTATTATCCACTTGCAATGCTTCCAGTTCCCTCATTTTTTCCTAAATTAATTAGAAATTTTAGTCAAAAGTGCATAGTGAATCAATACATCCATATACTTAATAAAAGAAAATAAAGAACATACAATTTTCCTTTGTGTCTCATCTGCAGATGTCTTGTAGGTTCTTCCTTCTTTCCGGCATCGTGTAATTTCAAACATCTTTAACTTAGAAACTGCCTCTCCTTTTTCTAACTGAGAAATGATGTATGCATAGAGCAATATAAATGAATGTGTTCATATTGTGTTATAATTTAGTCTAGTATAGGATAAAGTTCTCACCATCTTTTGATAAATACTTGCAAAACTCTTAGGACCAGCAGTGTGCATGTGGTCTAGTTCTTGACGATTTTCAAAATTTTGCAAGCTTGTTTCTTAATATAAGAGGGAAGTCGTTAAGCATGAAAACAAGGAATCAATAAATTCATATGCATATAGTATTATTTGGCTATTTATACCTTTGCTGCCTTTGTGCCCCAAAACGCCAGAAGTGTTTTAAAATGTGCATCAGGCACTCTCTTTGGACGATACTTCCATCTGTCCTTATTGTTAGAATATGCATAGTAATGCTCTCTTTTGATCCGACATTTGAAACATCTCCAACAATCATCAATTGAAGAAAGTACATAATCTTTAGCTATAGGCGGAAGGATATAATTGCTCAGTAAAAAATAAGAGGCTAGCATTTAGATATAGAACAGTTGTAATAAAATTGTATAATAGTTGTTTTTTTCCAAATTTTCTAGATAAGTACATTTATGGAGTCTCGGAAACCTAAATAACATCAATGCAACTTAGATGACATATGCTTGCTAGTAAATATGTACAAACATCCTTATTGAGATAACTTTGTGGCTTTCTTAATTTATTATATGAAAACCTCCATATAAGCATGTCATAGAATGAACTTACATTAACATATTCCCACATCTTATCCTTGTTTGGAACTTGGTGCCAATCTGTGTATGTTAAAGGCGCCCAAGTGTGATCACGAGCAATTGTACCCAAGAAAAGGCTCAGCTCATCCTTTGCCTTTTCAGGTCCTACAGGTTGTCCTTTGTCATTGCAATAAATAGTCACACGATCTTCCCATTTGCGTGCGTGAACATCAAACAAATTTGTTGGCCCTCTACCTTTCTTCTTAGAACCTGATGTATATAAAGTCAGTCATATGGAAAAATAAGACACAATGATATTATAAATAACTTTTCACTTCTAAAGAAAGTACATTGAACATATTTGAGATATTAAGACTTATAGGATAATATGACCTTGAATTTCCGAAAGAACGACATCATCTTGGACCTCTAATGGAACTATTGCAGCTTGTGGACGCTTAGATCTTAACCGCGTTTCTAGACCTTGTATCTGCACATCCAATTCTGTTGTATCACTTGGATCTTTTTGCTGTTGCATTAATATGAAATCATCCATTGCCATGGATGGGCATAGGGGCTTCTTCTTATTTATCAACTGCTCCTTAGTGCTTACCTAATTAAAAGCAAAATAAAAGTACTAAAATCATTAAGAATATGTAAGAAGAAAGAGGCAGACATGACATTTAGTACCTTCTTTGGTGCAGATTCTATTGTTGAGCGAACTAAAACACTAGCTTCTTCCATGTCTTCAAAATTTTCAAATAAGTCTTCTTTGGAATCCTCATCTTGATCCAGATCAGGGACACAATCGTCGTCATTCTCAATCACAACCTATAGTTTCTCCTTCCTTTTGCTAAGAGTTGCATGGCCAACTTATCCAACCCAAGTTCTTTAAATTTCAATGCATTTTTTTCAATAGTCATGAACCTTCGCTTCTCATAATCTGTCAACACTTGTAATTTGCTAAGTTCAGCTTGTTTTGAATCTGAATTCTTTTTGTCCTTCACCATTCTCTTCATGTTGTAACCACTATAAAAGATAACTTATAAAATTGACATAGGAAGAGAGAGGGGCATAGATAATCACTTCAGGTTAAACAATTGTTAAACACTTATAAGACTAACTCTTTAACATGTCCATATACTTCCAAAATAAGAAGACATATACTTTCAAAACAAGAAGACATAACTACCTGTAGTCCCAAAAAAAGGGAATAGATATAAAAAAAAGAATTCTAGAATATGTTTCTCAAAGAAAAAACTAATGTAGAAGAAAAAAGTAAAATGCAAACAAAAAAGAGTTTAAATATGTTTAGGGTATGTCATCCCACTTATGACTCAATATTATCAAAGTCAGAATCATCTGCATGCCTCCAGTCCCAGTCAGTATTGTCACAGTCAGAGTCTCCTTCAAGCTCTATATCATCATTAGCATCATCTAATAGACTTGTGACATTTACTAATCTAACACTAGAGTTTACCCTTGAATGGCTAGCATCCAAGTCAATAGAGGGAATCAAAGTATGACCATAATCAACGGGTTCCTCCCAATATGTTTCTTCACTTGTTGCCTCCTCAAAGTCAAAAAAGTCTCTTGGAACTCTTTTCATAACATAGTGTATATCAATTTCTTCTGGATCTTGGACATAAAAAAACTTGATGAACTTGAGATGCCAATACAAAAGGATCATCTTTGTAACATCTCTTCTTAAAACTGACACGAGTAAGCCCAAAATCATCAACATCATGAAGAAACCAATCACATCTAAATAGCATAACACTAAATTGAGACCAAAAATCCAACTCAATAATATCTTCTATTACACCGTAGTAGGTAACATCCTCATCTACTGGATTTTGATCGCTCGAGCAAGCAAATTTTGAAGTTAAGGCTGTTAGAGTGACTCCACTATTTTGAGTTGTTATACGTGAATCACGCTCCTTTGTGTGAAATCTATATCCATTTGTGTAATATCCACTATGCCTCCTAGCCTTAGGATTAGGACCTTTAGCCAACCAAAAAATATAACCTTCATCTTGTTCTGTTCGAATCTTATCTTGGAACCAATCAATGAACTCTAAACTGTGACTTCGTCCTCTATCCCATCTACGCTTACAACCTTGGATATTAACCAAATTTTGGTGTTCCCTAAATTGAAAGGTAGATTAATAGCAATAATAAATCACAACATAAATTAATTATAAAGTAATAAAAGAAAGATTAGAAGAGTTTGTTCACTTACTCGATATATTTGTCAACTATTTCATTATCACAATTAAAGATGCAATATCTATGAGCTTGTTTCAAACTTTGGAAATCTAAAGAGAATCCTTTGCCTTTTCTTTTCCTTTTACCCCCTCCAATAGGATTTTGATTTTCAGTGTGACTGGTTTCAGAAGTTCTGGTACATCTTTTGTCGAGCCTAGTTTTCACATTATCATTCAAGTATCTTGAACAAAATGTTAAACATTCTTCCATTAGATACCCTTCAGCTATGCAACCCTCCGGACGACTCCTATTGCGAACATAAGACTTCAATTTACCAAGATATCTCTCAACAAAATACATCCATCGATATTGTATAGGTCCACCAAACCTAATTTCATCCACTAAGTGTTAAACTCGACTAAAGTTGGGAAAATAAAACCCCCCACTAAAGGGTTTCCTTCAAAAAGTTGAGAAAAATAAAAAAAATAGGTGAAATAAAATAAAGAGAGGGAAAGCATAAGGTTAGTGGCGCCTTAATAAAATAGTTTTAGCAACGAGGATAAATGTTGCCTATAGGTACACAACACAAAGAAAAAAACGTTGCTAGAGATTAATATTGCAACGGTTTTCTGATGGAACAAATTGACACTTAAAAATCGTTGCAATAGACGACTTTCCACAATGTTGCTAAAAGCGTTGCCATATAGGCGTTGCTAGAAGCCTTTTTCCTTGTAGTGATTGAGTTTTGAGACAATATTTACTTTTATCAATAAAGAAGTATTATTATTTTTGGTTAAAAGTCTTCCGCTGCAAGTTATTTTGTTAGTTAGTAGTTGGTTGCCGAAAGCGTGTTAGTCACGTTGCGGTAATACTCCTAAATTACTCAAATATTATTTACTAAATTATTTATTTAAAAGTGAGTAATTTGGGGGTGTTACAACATCTACCACTGGAGAGTATGTTTCCTCATAGTCAATTCCAGGTCTTTGGGAGAAACCTTGGGCTACAAGCCTGGCCTTGTATCGTACGATTTTATTTTTCTCGTTTCGCTTTCGTACGAAGACCCATTTATATCCAACGGGTTTTATTCCCTTTGGGGTCTGGGCTATAGGGCCAAACACTTCTCATTTTTTGAGAGATTTCAATTCTACCTGAATGGCCTCTTTCCATTTAGGCCAATCACTCCTTCGTCGACATTCATCCACCGATCTTGGTTCGGTGTCCTCGATATCAGTGGTGATTTATGAAGCTATTGAATATGCAAATATTTCATCAATCGGGGTTTTTACCCTATTCCAATGCTTTCTATAATGGACAAAATTTATTGAAATTTTGTGATTGTCAACGCTAGCATTTTCATGCTCCCCCTCAGATGCAGCATCTGATTCTTTGAGTTCATTTTCGGGCTTCATGATGTTTTTATCATTTGAAAATTGTTCCACTTTAGAAGAATCATCAGTTTTCTCATTATTGGTTTCTATTCTTCTAGACTTCCTCGGTTTCAAGTCTTTGGCTCCGAGTGGTCTTCCACGCCTTTTGCGTGTTATAGATTCATTTGCGAGTGGATTTTCCGCTTTTTCTCTTGGAATTTCAGCCCGTGCAGGAGCATTTACAGCAGGTATATGTGATTTTATCACTCCTTTTGAATCAGTGAATGCATCTGGTAATTGATTGGCAATGTTTTGCAAGTGTATAATTTTCTGAACTTCTTGCTCACACATATTTGATCTTTGATCAATATATGATAAATTTTTGGCATTCCATGATATTTCATTCCAACATGGGCCTGCTTTATCTCCCCCTAAGGTTGGGAAAATTGTCTCATCAAAGTGACAATCCGCGAACCGAGCGGTGAAAAGATCACCAGTTGACGGTTCTAGATATCTTATGATGGACGGTGATTCAAATCCAACATAGATTCCCAACCTTACTTCTTTGTGGGCCCATCTTAGTACGTTGTGGTGGTGTTATGGGAACGTAGACTGCACACCCAAAAATTCGTAGGTGAGCAAGACTTGGTTCCTTTCCAACCACTAACTGTAGGGGGATAGATCATGCTTGGCGCTCGGCCTTAGTCTCAGTAAAGCCGCAGCATGTAGTATAGCATGTCCCCATGTAGAAGATGGGAGTTTTGATTTCATGAGTAATGGCCTCGCAACTAATTGTAGTCGCTTTATGAATGCTTCCGCTAGGCCGTTTTGTGTGTGAACATGGGCTACTGGATGTTCCACGTCTATCCCAATTGACATACAATAGTCATTACAAGAGCGGGATGTGAATTCTCCGGCATTATCAAGTCGGATTTTCTTTATGGGATAGTCTGGGAATTGAGCCCTTAGACGCGTAATTTGCGCTAGCAGTTTTGCAAAAGCAACATTTCTTGTTGATAGGAGACTAACGTGAGACTAACGTGTTGATGCGTCTATCAACACCAGAAAGTATCTGAATGGTCCACATGATGGGTGTATTGGCCCGCAAATATCTCCTTGGATTCTTTCTAGGAATGCAAGATTTTCACCTTCAAGTTTATTTTTAGAAGGTCTTATGATTAATTTGCCAAGGGAACAAGCCTTACAATTATGCTCATTTGAGTGTGAGACCCGTATGTTTTTCAACGGATGCCCATTTGAGCTTCGGACAATTTTCGTCATCATGCTTGTTCCTGGGTGACCCAAGCGATCATGCCACAGAGTAAATATTGCTTGGTTGTCTACCTTATGGTGGGACACCAAATTTGTTTCGACTGGACTGATATAAGTAAAATACAGTCCGGAGGAGTATGATGGCATCCTTTCAAGGATTATTTTCTTGCCATCGTCACATTTAGTGAGATACATGTACTCCTTTCCGTTTTCGTTAATGGTTTCCACATGGTAACCATTTGTGTGCAGATCTTTGAAACTCAATAGATTTCTTTGAGTTTTACCTGAATTCAATGCGTTGTTTATAGTGACGTGTGTTCCTTTTGGTAATACTATGCATGCCTTTCCTGAGCCCTCAACCATATTTGCAGTGCTTGCAATGGTGTTGAGGTCGCCTTTTCTTAGCTTGAGCCGAGTGAAGTATGACTTGCTACTCAAGATGGTATGTGTAGTGGCACTATCAATCAGGCATTGTTGGGAGCCTTTGTTTGTCATTATCTTCATATAAACATAAATTTGTCAAAATCTAAAAATTTATTCATAGAAAGAGGTACATTACATGAAATGATAAAAAGAGACATCAAGTAAGACAAGTGTACATGAAGTAAAGTGATAAAACAACATCATAGGTTGTGTTGTGGCCTACAAATCAACGGCTATCAAGATGACACGTGGCTTCATCAGAGCCCTACATGTGGCGTGTGCTCATGGAGGCAAAGTACAAAGGGCCAAAAGTTTGCAGGGCTAAAAGTAGTTTCTCTGAAGAAAGAGTACTAAAAGTCCTCTAATGGCCCAAAAATTGTACTTCAGGCCCAGCAAAGAGTCTGCACCTCTGATAAAAGTGAGGTGTACTACCAATCAACATCTGCCACGTGTCCATTTATTGATTAGCCAATCAGATGCTCCCAAATTAGGGTGACATCAAGGTACACAGTCATTTCAAACAGTATAAATAGTCCTTGATTTCAGGGTGAAAGGTACGTTTTTCAGAGCATAGTACTGTTATTCTGCCATAAATTCTTCTCTCTCTCTCTCTACTTTCTCTCTCTAAAAGTTCCTTCACATCCCTGATATCTGACTTAAGCATCGGAGGGGGAAATACCACCCAAACCTCCAGGGTGGGTCCCTTTTTGCAGGTTGCTGGTCAGGATTTGCATCGGGATTCGAGCCAATCATTGTTGCACAAGTCTCCAGTTTTAGAACCTATCTTTGGGAGTTGTGATATTTAATTACTAGTTTTACACTACGTAACATTTGGCGCCGTCTGTGGGGAGACGCAACAATGACGGACTGTCATTCATCGAATGTCGCAAGGAACAGAAGTTTTAGAGTTCAGGTAGAAGACACTGGATGACGAGAGCCACCCTCGTGGACGGATCAGGCCATGCTGCCGTCCATCTGAGGGTAGGACTGTGACTCCAGTCATTCAGGAGAACTTGACCGTCCAGTGACAGCTGGTCACTTGGAGAATGTGTTGAATGACTTCCAGGCAAGAATGGCCGTTATGGAAGAGCAGATTAAGAACAATATGTTTTCTTTCAGCTGAGTCCAGGAGGAGAGGCAGCAGCGCCGCTCAAAGGAGCATCCCAAGAGGGTCGTCCAGGACCTAGTCGGCCACCTCGGCCAGATTGACGGCCGCTTCCAAAGGAAAGGCCAGCTGTTAGTGATTCTAGGAAAGATGGACTGGAGCTGGTAGTCCGTCCAGACATATTCCCTCCTACTGGCACAAGATGGAGACTGATGCTAGGGAGTATTTGGAGGCAAGAGGGCGGCAGCTCAGCAGCGTTCAGCCTCTGGTTCCACTCCTTATATGAAGGATCTGTCCTTAAGACTCCCGTCCAGAACAGTGGCACGAAGCCATGGACCATCAGCTTTTCAGCCAAGGCGTCAAGCCTTAGCTAACACCTCTTCTAATCCGGTACTAAAGGAGTACCGTCAGGAGCACATACCCATTGAGGGTCAAGTTCGGCACTCCAGATCAATTGGCCAACTCCTTTCTCGTCAGGATTATGGAGTCCCCTCCTTTCCCAAAGGTTAAGCTCCCGACCATTGAACCTTTCGAGGAACTACTGATCCAGACGATCACCTATCAGCTTACAAGCATCAGATGTATGTCCAAGGGTGGACGATGCTACTTGGTGTAAGAATTTCCAGCTACTTTGAAGGGGTAGCGCAAAAATGGTTTAACAACTTGCCGCCTAACTCAGTGAACAATTTTACTGAACTTAGCATTCTATTCACCAGTCACTTTGTGGCTAATCGTCAGAACAAAAACAAGCATGCACTTGGGTAAAGTCATCCAAGGTCCTAAGGAGGCATTGAGAGGTTATGTGAAGAGATTCAATCTAGAAGCATTGCAGATCCAAGATCTAAATGCGGAGTGGCGTTTGACGCCTTCATCAGAGGTTTAAGACCAGGAAGTTTAAGTTTGATTTGGTAAGAAGAAAATCACTACTTTGACGGAAGCTTTGAGGAGGCTGAGCATTCATTCATGCCACGAGGTTTGTGCTGAGGCAAAGCAGCCGAGAGTGAAGAAAGTTGAAGAGCTGTTCAGCCAAAGAAGAATCCGCCCAAGAAAGCTGAGACTTGGGCAATGACTTCTTGACCACCTCGTCCAAAGAAGTAGGCGGTCGAGCCGCGGCCTCAGTTGAACCAATAGAGTTCAACAAAGATCAATATTCCATTTTGATGGAAATAAAGGATCAGCATGAGCTAAAGGCCGGCGAAATGAAGACGCCTACCGTAACAGAGACAAAAGCAAGTATTGTCACTTCCACAAAGATTGTGGGCATGAAACCAATGAATGCAAGCACTTGAAGAGAGCACTAGAAGAGTTGGCTCGAAAAGGTAAGATGAACAATTCCTACCTTCGTCAGGAAGGAAGTTCCAGAAAAGAGATAACCGTCAAGGAGAAAAGATGGACGGAGATAGCACAGATGATGATGTAGTAATGGTCATCTCAGGAGGATTTGCGGCGGAGGTCCAACAAATGGCCACAAAAACTATTTAAGGGAGCTCAGTCAGGTTATGCTCACTAACCAGGCCGAGTCTGATCCTTTCCAAAAATAGTGGTCAGCGAGCTGGACCGAGGGAAGATAAGGACGCCGCATGATGATCCACTAGTTGTGGAAATGAAGATTGCCAACCTTAGGGTTAGCGAATTCTGATTGATACTGGAAGCTCCACTGATATAATCAGTGCTGATTGTTTGTCTCGTTGAAGTTTGATAAAAAGATTTGATGCCGGTAAATCATCCTATAATCGGTTTTGGCGGAGGGTCATCCACCCATGGGGACGTCACACTGCCCGTCAGGGTTGGGGAAAAAGATGCTGCCAGGACGCTTTTTGTGAAATTTTTGGTAGTACGAGACTTGACCGCTTATAATGTCATTCTCGGACGACCTACCTTAAATCACATCAAGGCTGTCATTGTGACCTACCTAATGTTAATGAAGTTTGAGTGTGATGGAGGAAAGATTGGATCTCTCTATGGAGATCAGCAAGCTGGTAGAGAATGCTACCTCGCCACTCTTAAACCATCATCTTGGAAAGAGAAGGCTAAGGTCCGGGAGGACGATTCGGCCGAGAAGTAAAGGCAGATTGTTGAGCTAACAAGAAGTTGAGAAGGTTCAAAGCTACCTCTTCCTGAGAGCAAGCCGTCCATGCTCTTGCCAGCAAGAAGAGAAATGTTTGGCAATTAAGGAAGAAAAGAATTCTCTGAGGAGATATGGCTATAATGAGTCTGGGACTAGAACGTCCAGAGCCGGTAGAAAGTCCGGTAGAAATTTGCTTAAATCCAGACGTCCAGAAAGGACATTGAAAATAGGTCAGTTTGGATCAGAAATCAAGGACGCCTTAGTTGCGTTGCTGCGAGAATTTGAAGATGTGTTTGCCTATGCTGTAGAGGAGATGCCTGGGATAGATCCTAAGTGGCGTCCATAAGCTCAACATTGAGCCGGGCAAGAAGCCTATTCGGCAGAAGAAGAGGCACCTAGGGCCGGCCAGAAATAAGGCCGTTGATGAAGAAGTTCAAAAGCTGCTCAAGTCTAAGTTCATCCGTGAAACTTTTTACCTAGATTGGGTAGCAAATTTTGTGATGGTTCCTAAGCATACGGATCTGAACAAGGCTTGTCCTAAGGACAGCTTTCCGTTGCCCAAAATCGACCGTCTGGTGGATTCAACAGCCGGCCATGCACTGCTGAGTTTCATGGACGCTTATTCCGGCTTCCACCAGATTCCCATGTGGCCGGAGACCAAGATAAAACTTCCTTCATTACTGAAAAAGGTTGTATGGATGGCTCAGAATGCCCTTCGGCCTAAGAAATGCGCCAGCCACATTTCAAAGGCTTATCAACACGGTGTTTCAGCCGCAGCTTGGGAGAAAATGGAAGCCTATATCGACGACATGATCGTCAAGAGTAAGAAGAAAAAAGATCATCTGGACGATTTGAGGGAAACTTTCCTCACTTTGAGGAAGTTTAAGTTGAAGCTCAATCCGCAGAAATGCGTGTTCGGCGTAGTTGCTGGAAATTTCTGGGTTTTTGGTTGATCAGAGAGGGATTGAGGCAAATCCCGATAAAATTCAAGCATTATGAATATGCTTCGCCGTCCAAAGTCAAAGAAGTTCAGCGATTGACGGGCTGTTTGGCTGCTCTTGGACGGTTTCTTTCGAAATCAGGGGACAAATGTCACCATTTCTTTGCAACTATTAAAAAGAATGCCAAGTTTGAATGGACGGAAGAGGCTGAGGTGGCGCTTCAGCAAGTTAAAGATCATTCGGCAGTTGCCTAGATTGATCAGCCGCCGAAGGGGAAAAATTGTTCGTTTACCTGGCCGTGTCTCCTTCGCGGTAAGTGCTGTTCTCTTGCTGAGAGAGACTCAGTGCAAATACCGTCTTTTGTGAGCCATGTATTGAAGGATGCGGAGAGCAGGTATTCGTCCATTGAAAAGTTCGGCCGGCTTTGTTGATGGCCAGCCGGAAGTTAAGGCCTTACTTCCTAGCCCACAGCATTCTTGTTTATACTGATCAGCCGTGAGGCAAGGTTGCAAAGATGGATGCATCTGGCCGAAAAATTGAAATGGGCCGTTGAGCTCAACATGTTTGACTTAACATTTGAGCCTCGAAAGGCAATCAAAGGGCAAGCTTTAGCTGATTTCATTGTAGAGCTTACCCGGCCTACTGTAGAAACCGTCCAAGATCCAGCAGAGGGAAAGCGTCATTGGCCCTATGGTGGATGGATCCTCAACTGCGAACAGGATGTGGGGCAGGGATCATCTTCAATCCCAGAAGGGGACAAGTTTGAATATGCAATGAAGTTCAAGTTCCAGGCGTCCAACAATGAGCAGAGTATGAAGCTCTCTTAGCCGGCACAAAAATGTGCACAGCGGCTGGAGCCTTGGAAGATTGAAGCTAAAACTGACTCTCTGCTGGTCGTCAGTCAAGTAAAGGTGATTTGAATGCAAGGAGGCGTCCATGAGCAAATATATGAATTTAGTCAAAGAAGAGATCAAGTCTTTGAAGAGGTTCGTCCTGGATCAGGTGCCTAGATCTGAGAATCATCAGGCTGATGCTCTTTCTAAGCTGGCCAGCTCGGCTGAAGGAGATGTTCCTAGAACGTCTTCTGGGAGGTAAAGCGGCCAAGAGCATTGAGGCCGGGAAGTTCTGTTTCTCAGCCGAGAAATGAGTGGATGAGCCCAATCATTGAATTTAAGAAGCTGGTCGTTGCCTCTTGATCCATTGAAGCTAAGTATGTGAAAGCAAGGGACAAGTGGTTTGAGTTGTGGAATGAGACTCTATACAAAAATCCTACAATGGCCTCTCTTCAAATGCATCAGCCGAAAGGAGGTTGGACGTTTAAAGGAGTTGCATGAGGGAGCTTATGCTTCCCACATTGGAGGAAGAGCTTTGTCAGAAAAGGTTCTCAGGCCGTCCTTGAAAGAAGACTCCCTGCTATATGCCAAGAAATGTGATAGTTGCCAGAAGCACGGTAAATCTATCAAAGCCGTCCAATACTTAACTCCAATTCTCTTCCTCTCCCTTTGCTAAATGGGGATGGACATTCTTGGGCCTTTTCCTATTGCTGCCGGCCAGAAAAGTTTGTAATAGTAGTTGTGGACTACTTTACAAAATGGGTTGAAGCTGAAGCATTAAGAGGCATCACCACTAATGACGTCAAAGGGTTCATCTGGAAGAACTGATTACAAGGTTTGGAAGCCCCAGTCGATAGTCTTTGATAATGGGCCGCAATTTGAAACACCCAAGCTCCGTCAATGGTTGGCTGACCAAGGAATCAAAGCCCACTTTGCCGCGGTAGCTCATCCACAGGCTAATGGGCAAGTTGAGGCTTTTAACAAGATTCTTCGGCCGGGATAAAAAGAAGTTGGACAATGCAAAGGGGTATGGGTGAAGAATTGCAGCTGGTCTTATGGTCATAAGGACAACGGCCAAGAATTCCACAGGAGAAACTCCTTTATGATGGTCTATGGCTCTGAGGCCGTCCTTCCTATTGATTGAAGAACCCACCTTAAGGGTGATGATGTACTCGAAGATGCTAACTGGGCAGCTCTTGGACGGCTTTGGACTTAGTTCCCGAAGTCGGGGCAATGCTTGCTGAGAATGCAACTATACAAGTTGAGAATGGCAAGGGAGTTCAACAAAAGAGTTGCAAGGCGTCCATTAAAGCTGGGAGACCTCGTCTTAAGGAAAATGGAAGCGGTCGGCCGAGCCAAAGAGTTAGGCAAGCTTACCCCTAACTGGGAAGGACCCTACAAAATAATCGAAGTAGTTCAGAATGGCACCTTTCGTCTGGAAGGCATGGACGGACGTCCCATTCCTAGGACGTGGAATTCTGACACTTTGAAGAAATACTTTGTTTAGGGCGTCTTGTCACATTGTAATATATTCTTAAAGCATTACAATGAAAAAGTAGAATGTATACATGTATCTTGACTATTCGTCAAGCAAACTTCATATAATACAACTCTACTTCTCTATGACTTTGTTTGATTTATTTGCTTAAGTTATATTCTATCGTCCAAAGCTAACTAAATTAACAGAGCAAAAAGACAATACACCTTTCATTAGGAGATTGGCTGAACATGTTATCATTACATAAAACTGGCCGGTTGTTTACTTAAAGAGTTAAACATCTCCTAAACAAGGTCGGCTGGAATTAGGACGCCTTAGTAAAGGTATCCTACTTTCCATCCAAAAGCCGAAAACTTAGAGATAATAACCTTAGTAAAGGAACAAGTTATCTCATAATTTAACAAAGATGGACGCGTTGCAATCGATCTTAGAAAAACGTCCAAGTTATTTAAAAAATTATGGTCTGTACTCCTTTTTGAACAGAGGAAGGTTATAGAAACTCCTCGTCCAAGAAGGGGGGCATATAGGGCATAATTTATAAATGACTAAGTCTTTGTCCAATGACGAATGATTGTCCAGGTTCCGGCCGAACAAGTTATTAACTTAGCAGACTTTTAAAATTCAAAATTTAAAACTCAAGTTTTTGCTTGGACATCTGATGATGAACGTCCAGAAAAGAGCTAATGTGCCAGATAAAAGATGTTGACGAATTGATTTTATACTTATCCATTTAAGCCTGGGACATTAATTGCACCTGGCCAAAAGAGTTGGGGGGATCGTCCAAAAGTATGTTATGACGAGTTGCTTTTATACTTGGCATAAATATGGAATTGTAAGGCAAGGCGTCCTTGGCATGAAATTATAAAACATTGGAGATGGAAAAAGATAAATTTTATAGATAAAAGAAAAAGATTCCAAGCTAGTCTAGGGAAAAAGTACAAGTACAAGTGGCTCACGGCCAAGATAAAGCAAGAGGAAATTAAGCGACAGGAGGGCCATTGTCATCTTCGTCCTGGGCCTCCATATCTTCTTCTCCTTCTTCGTCCTCCGAAGATTCTTTGAAGACGGGAGGTTCTTCCCCTGATATTTTGGCCTGGTGCAAGCTTTCTTGGAACTCCAACCGGCGAGCATATCTGGGAATATCCTCTTCTTCGGCCATCATACCAAAAGCCTGCACAGCCCACTCCTTTGAGGTATCTATGACGGTGTTCATAGCCTCCTTGGCCACTTCAACCGTGGCCGCGACTTCAGCTCTGAGGGCTTGGTTTTTTACCTTCAGGACAAGGTTCTCTTTGTAGAACTCAGCCGCCATTGTTGTGACTGTGTTTCTCTCGTCCGTCAGGGCACGTTCCAAGGACGCCCTCTCGTCCAGCATCTCCGTCAGCCGAAGGAGATAAACTTTGTTCTGGGATTCCATTTCGGCTGACCGTTTTTCCCAAGCAATCTTGGACTGCTGATGCAGCACCTCTTGCTCGGCCATGGAGTACTGAGCAAGGTCCGCGGCCGCGGTCACATCCTGGACGAGCTTTTTATTTTCCTTTCTAAGCTCCTTCGCCCAATCTTCAGTTATCATGCTGCGAGCAAAGAGTTGGAAATAGGAGAAGGACAAAAGAGTCAGGACGAATGCAAAATGGAGAATATAAATCTAAGTAAAAAAAAAAAATACGAGCGTCTAAATGAAGAAAGGTGTACCTCGGCATCAAGTTGAGACATGTATCCTACATACCTATGATGCTCCCCTCAACCCCTTAATGTAGGGTTCAGGAAAGCACTTGAAAAGCTCCAGCTTGAGCTTCTCGCGGTCGGACGATGACATCCTCCAAAGGCGGGGGAAGATTCATCGTCAGAAAGGGTTGGAGAGCCGTCAAGGGCTGGTCCTTTCCCCTTATCTGAAAGATTAGAGGCGTCAGTATTTCTCACCGGGATAACCACGGCTTGTTTGTTGGACGGACTCATCGGACGCCCGCCAACCCGCAACGTTCTAACTATGTTAGAGTAGTAAGACTCACCAAAGGATCGAGAGGCCGTCTTGTATGCCTCCGACATCTGGGAAACCAATTTGGCAACTGGTCCCGAATAAGCAGACCCGTCCGCGACCGCGTCCGGCATGGCAGATTGGGTCTCTGCTCCGTCCAAGTGAACATCCGCGTCCGGATGCTCACTGACCTGTGGGCCGGCAGGGCCCTTATAAGTAACCAAGGCCAGTTCCTTGACCTTGGGAGGATCGTCCTCAGCAGGAATATTAATCACGACCTTGGGAGGAGGCCGTGATGATTTCTTCTTTTTTGCTGTGAACCCTTTTGATTTCTTTGGAGGAGGGGCTTCACTGGTGGTGGCCGGTCTTTTCTTGGAGGCCGCCTTCTCCAGCAACGCCTTGGACGTTGGGGAATTTTTCTGAAAAAGTTACCAAGGGAAAAAGTTAAAGTTGGAGGTCGTCCGGAGGCTATTTAAAAGATAATAATCTATTTTGTAAAGGACCAAGGCGTCCAAGGTATTATCAGGACGACTTGCTCATCAAAGAGGCAAAGCGTCCAGAATAGAGCTATGATGATCTGCCCTTCGAAGGAGCAAGGCGTCCAACAAAGAGTCAGGACGACTTGCCCTTCGAAGGAGCAAGGCGTCCAATGAAGAGTTAGGACGACTTGCTCTTCGAAGAGGCAAGGCGTCCAATATGATGCCAGGACGGTCTGCCACTTGAAGAAGCAGGGCGTCCAGAATTAGCTCGTCCAGAGTCATCCTTGGACGGCAAAAAAAAAAAAAAAAGAAGGTGAAAAATACCAGAGTGTCCGCTCTTTTTTCAGCTCTAGTCTTGCTGAACTCCTTCCAGAGGGAGTCGGTAAACTTGGACGCGCTCATATCGCCTTTCCAAGATTTTCGTAACTTTGCCTTGGCCGAATCTGCATAAGAAGCGAAAGCAGGGTGAAATTCTTAAACTCAGGACGAAGGGGTTTTTTACTTAGAGCTTTTGAAGAATATACCTCTATCTGCGGCCGGCCTCAACCCAGCCGCGACCAAGAAGTCGTCATTGTAAAACATCTCCTTGAAAGGGATCCAGTTAAACGGGCCTTTAAAGGAGACGTCATCGATGGAATACTCTGAAATTTTGAAGTATTCCATCAGATACTCAGCCGAGCTGTCCTCCAACTCTAGAAAGGACGTTGTTCGTCCTGTATTAGTGGCACTCCGGCTAGTATAGCGGTACCGTCTGGCTACCGCCTCGTTTGGAGCTTGGACGAACATGAACTCGGCCTTCCAAGCATGCATCTTGGACGTTTTGTCCCAAGACGTCATAAAGCGTTGCCTATTGCAAACACTCACCCAAGCCCCATTAACAGTTTTGGGGACTTTGGAGACGTAGTGCATTTGTGAGAAGGCCGCCGTGGATGGCTGGACGCCCTTAAGCTCACAGATGGCTATAAAGGTTAAAATATTTTGCCACGAATTTGGGGCAAGTTGATTGAGTCCTATGTTGTAATAGTAAAGGATTCTAGTGATGAAGGAATGAAGAGGAAAGCGTAGTCCGGCATCTAATGCCAGACGATAAACAGCAAAATGGCCAGCAGGAGCACTAAGTATAGTGTCCTCCCGGCTAGGAAGAACGAACCGATACCCCGGCATGGGTATGGCTGAAGAAAGGTGGTCTAAATGGTGACCTACTCGTCCTAGCCAGCCACTTTCGGCCAGGATGTATCTAGGGTAGGACAAGGGGCCCAGGCGCCGCCTTATCTCAGAAGATGTGGTGGATGGCTCGTCTGAGCCACTACCAGCAGCAGAAGAGCTTTCGGCCTCATTCGACTCATCAGAGGCCACTCTTGGGTTTGATGGGTTAGGCTCTGGAGAGCCTTGTCTTTCAGACTCCTCCTGGACGAGTTCAGGAGACGGGTTTTGGTTGGCAGGATGAGCGCTCTGGATCTCTCTTTCCCCGTCAGCAGTAATCCGGCCAGTTGATTCCTCTCTTTCTGAGCTAGAGGCCGGCATGTTAACCCCTCGTTTGTTACGAGCCGTCTGTTTGACGCGCGCCAGATTACCCTGCACAGGTAAAGACTGGGTCGTCTGACTTTGCCGTCCATGGCTAAAGAAAAAGAATGCATGTCCGACCGAGATAGGACCAACTCTAGAAGATGCAGAGGAAGTCAGGCCCTCTGTTCTAGGGTTAGCACCAACCCTTGAGCGGCCGGAATTGTTCGATGAAGAGGATGAATCCATTTTCTTAAAAAATGCTTGAAAATATAAAGGAAAGGAGTGAAGAAATACCTGTAGATGAAAGCTCGGACGAATATCAAGGACGAGTTGAAATCTCGGACGAGTGGAGTAACAGTTCGCAAGAGCTTGGACGGGAGTAATTTCTCTCTCTAAAAATTCAGTAAAAATTGCGGAGTCTCTCTCTCTAGAAAATTTCTCAGCAATGTTAAAATGATTCCAGAAACGACAAAGTCACATATTTATAGAGGGGTGAAAATGACCCCCCCATCCGGTAAAAGTAACCGTTGCTCTTAGGAGTTGACCTGTGGAGACCGGCAAAATGGCGCCTCTTTTTTGAAAAAGAGAAGGGCAGTTCCAGGTCGGTTAAAAGAGGAAGATTAACCGTCTTGGCGCCTAGAAAACAATAACTCCCTCTTTTAAGGGGCAAATGTTGTAGCCTAAAAATCAACGGCTATCAAGATGACACGTGGCTTCATCAGAGCCCTACATGTGGCGTGTGCTTGTGGAGGCAAAGTACAAAGGGCCAAAAGTTTGCAGGGCTAAAAGTATGTTTCTCTGAAGAAAGGGTACTAAAAGTCCCTCTAATGGCCCAAAAATTGTACTTCAGGCCCAGCCAAGGCAGTCTGCACCTCTGCATAAAAGTGAGGTGTACTAACCAATCAACATCTGCCACATGTCCCATTTCATTGATTAGCCAATCAGATGCTCCCAAATTAGGGTGACATCAAGGTACAGCAGTCATTTCAAACAGTATAAATAGTCCTTGATTTCAGGGTGAAAGGTACGTTTTTCAGAGCATAGTACTATTATTCTGCCATAAATTCTTCTCTCTCTCTCTACTTTCTCTCTCTAAAAGTTCCTTCACATCCCTGATATCTGACTTAAGCATCGGAGGGGGAAATACCACCCAAACCTCCAGGGTGGGTCCCTTTTTTGCAGGTTGCTGGTCAGGATTCTGCATCGGGATTCAAGCCAATCATTGTTGCACAAGTCTCCAGTTTTAGAACCTATCTTTGGGAGTTGTGATATTTAATTACTAGTTTTACGCTACGTAACAGGTTGATCTAGGGGGGATAAGAGGGCTAGGCATTAGAAATATCTTCCATGAGGTAATTAGCTACATCGGGGTCCGGGAGCGGAGTAGTTTCAGTGACTAAATTTCTTTCGCCACGTCTACCTTGACCCTTAGCAGAGGCCACATATAGATCCACAAGTTGTTTGGTTGTGCGGCATTCATTTGCCCAATGCCCTTGGATGCCACATTTAAAACATTTTTCTTGTGTTCTTTGTTCGGAGTTTCTTCCTCCGCGTCCTCTATTTGGGCGCCAGTTTTAGTGTCCTCGTCCTCTTCCTCTTCCTCTTCCTCTGCCACTTCCATTGTCATTTCTTTCCCCATTACCCTTATTTTTGAATTGGCCATTCCAGTTTGAGTTGCCTCCCCGCTTATTCCAGCGCTTACCACCTCTAGTGGCATTTGTTTCAACTGCTGCTGCGCTGGTACCTGCTGGCCCTTGATTATGAATTGAGAGCAGGATTTGATTGTTCTGTTCTGCAACCAAAAGGATGACAATTAGGTCGCAGAACTTTTGGCAACACCTTTCACGATATTGATCTTGCTGAACAACATTATTGGCATGCATAGTAGAGAGAATTTTCTCAATCATGGCTCGTTCAGACACAGGTTCTCCGCACAGCTTTAGCTGTGAGGTGATGCGAAGTACTGCAGAATTGTACTCGCGTACTGATGCAAAGTTCTGAAACCTGAGTACTGACCATTCATGTTGGGCCCTTGGAGCGATAATTCTTTGCAAATGCTCAAATCTATCCGTTAGGTTATCCCATAACTCTTTGGGATCTTCCACAAGGATGTATTCAGAATTGAGTTCTTAATGTATATGGTGTTTGAGATACACCAATGCTTTCGCTTGCTCCAAAGGGGTAGGGGCACCACCTTCGACAATGGTGTGGTCGAGGCTAAGTGACTTTAGGTAAGCTTTTGCATCCACCCTCCATTCTAGGATACCTTTGGCCTGAGGTTTCAAGGATCTCAAAGTCTCGATTTGCTAGTCTAACCATTTCTGAGTTCATGTGATGTTTTAAAAGTATTAGTAGAAAATTAATGCATAAATATATAGAGTTTCGAAAGAAAAACACACTGGGGTGTAAGCCATAGTGGTCCGAGAATCCTTAACTGTTCAAGAGGTTAAGGGTTCGAAACATGATAATAACATGAAAGGTGAACAATAAATATATATAAAAAGGCTGCATTTTTTTTTTGTTTAACCAGAATGTGACTATCATGTCCAAAATAAACCACATGTGTTAATAGCATATTAATAGAAAATTTACATAATTAAGCATTATAATTGTGTTTTACAATATGCAGAAACAGATTTACAATAATTCCTACTAAAACTGTTATAAGTATCATTCCCCAGTAAAACATGACCTTCAACTGTCTGAAACATTCTAGAAGATCTGGTGTGTCTTTTTGAGGACGACGGTTTCCGGCATTGTACATGGTGGCCGAAAATAGTGGAGATAAAATTTGTGAAGTTTTATGAGAGAGAAAATTTCATGGGGTAGAAGTGAGTGAGGGTGGCGGACGAGAAAATGAGAAGGGTTAAAATCCCTTTTATAGTGGTGTAAAAACACTATTCACATTTAACAGGTAAGATATATACTGATATGTAATAAGTAACATGTTGACAAAACAGAAAAATAGAGTATTACTTTAAGAAATAATAATAATTAGTTCCCCAACAATAAATTAGATAACGTATGTTTATGACTTATAACTAATTCATGGTTTGAGAATTAGATACTAGTCATACCATTTATTGTCTAAAGTGGCTTTTATATATGCTTTTAAGTCCAAAAGAAAAAAAAAAGGCATTAAAAACACTTGCAATAAATTAGCCTGAGTTATAAGGCTCATCTCTCTTCTGCTTATGTTTTTTATGGCTCTTTGTCAGCATTTGTTTACCCACTCAAGGAAAAGAAAGACAACATAACTTTGGATTCCTTGACTAACGCACAGACTTTACTTTGAAATCCCTACCCCTTTTTTGTTTGTTTTTTATTTATTATTCATAAAAAAAAGTACTTAAACCAACTCTATAAGGGGACATGCAGAAGAAAACAAATCCATTCAATAGTAACGTATACTAATACATTCAATAGTACCAATGCAGAAGAAGACAAGGGGAAAGAAAAATTTGACAGATGCATTCAATAGTAACGTATACTATGCATTAGAAGACAAACTTTGAGTTAGTGTTGAAAATAGGTGAACACAATTAATAAGGACAAGTCATGACATTATGTGTCATCATATGGGCATTATAACTAGTAGGCTTTTGCAATTTATAGAAAATCTTAAGATAGATGCTACTTATAAGCTGTTTCATTTCGGTGCAAAGAAAAACTAGCTTCTTTCATCATTTTCTTTCAATGCTTTCTCCCCCCCTTTTTTTTCACGGTTAAAAAAAATACAAGACATAAATAACAAACAAGAAAAAAGATAGCAGGTAGCTCCACCATTATAGCTATTTTCCGGCCAAAACATTCATCATCTTTGTAGTGTAAGCCGTCCATTCAGGTGGCGGAGTCCGTCCATTTAGGCGGCAAGTGCAACATAATAGCCCGTCCATATAGGCGACTTTGCAAGGTCTCTGCCCTCCATGAAGGTGGCGTGACTTACTTGGCGGCGGCTGAGCCGATACCGCCAGTTAATTACTTTGTCGTCGCTTGTTGCTGACGGAAGGACCCTCATCGTCCCTACTCCTTTTATTATTATTATTAGGAGTTTGCCGGATTTCAGTTGGTGGTTCCGGGGGAGGGTTATCATTGAGGTTAGGGACGGTGGTTTGTCGGCGTTCACCGACGTGGCTATTAATAACGTTAGTATTATGGCGTTGGGGTGTACTACCAACTCCTCGTGCCGGGTTTGTGGTGCAAGGTACACTATTACTTTCTATGGTAAAATATATACTACAAAGAGACACATTGTTTAGAATAGTATTGATCCCATTACACTGGTGATCCATTTTTAAAAAAAAAAAAAAATAGTAGCAATTGAGAAGAACTACCTTTTGATAGTAGAGCGAAATCGTGCTGATAACATGTTGTAGTGTAGAGAGATTTTAAGCAAGATTAGAGAGTAAGCTCTTGTTGTTGTGTTATTCATTTTCTCCCGCGAAGTGCAGTATATATAGTGCCGGGTGAATAATTCACCCGGTGATACATCATATCACTGCATAACTGCAGTGTAGTGTCTAATCATGGGCGGCGCCGTTTTATTCGTTCACTGTTTACGTAGAATATTACAACACTCCCCCCTTGAACGGATCTTAAAACATATATTACGGGGTGACAACTGCCTCATTAAAAACTTTACATTTGAAAAATCCTAATGGGATAAAAGCAAATATAAAGGTAAAAGAGTACAGTTGGGATTTGATATGCCTATATGCTATTTTGCCTCGTCAAAACCTTGCCAAGAAAAACCCTATGGGATAAAAAAAACTTGGGCGAAGGAAAATAGAATATAGCGCTTCCCCTCAATTTAACGTATATCTCGAAGGCGACGCAGACCAGTTAGGTGTACAAGCTCTTGGAATTGCTTTGCTGGTAATGCCTTTGTGAGTAGGTCGGCTAAATTGTCGCATGATTGAACTTGTGTGACATTAATTGTTCCTTCCTTCTCCAAATCATGGGTGGAAAAGAATTTAGGATCGATATGCTTTGTTCTGTCACCTTTGATATAGCCTTCTTTAATTTGTGCAATGCAAGCGGTATTATCTTCATGGATTATAGTTAGACCTTCTTGTGTCTCTTTGATACCACTTTCCAGTATATATAACAAAGATCTCAACCATATACATTCTCTACCAGCTTCATAAAGTGCGATTAATTCAGCTTGATTTGATGAAGTAGCTATTAGAGTCTGTTTTGTTGACTTCCAAGAGATTGCTGTATTTCCATAGCTAAAAATATAACCTGTTTGCGATTTTGCCTTGACTGGATCTGACAGGTAACCTGCGTCGGCATATCCTACAAGGGTAGGATTTCCGTCTCGTGGATAGAATAATCCCATATCCGTTGTCCCGCGTATATAGCGGAGTAAGTGTTTCACTCCACTCCAGTGCCTGTTTGTAGGTTCGGAGCTGTATCTAGCTAATAAATTGACCGAGAATGCAATGTCTGGTCTAGTATTGATGGCTAAGTACATTAAGGCTCCAATGGCACTTAGGTATGGTACTTCGGACCGAGTATATCCTCACCTTCTTCCCTAGGGCGGAAAGTATCTTCATCAATTTTTAAGCGATGAACAACCATAGGTGAACTCAACGGATGTGATTTGTCCATATAGAACCTTTTTGATTTCTGTGGCTATTGTTTACCTTAAATTAATTAAAAACTATACTTTCTAGCATTAGCGGAAGCAAAAATCATAATCAAATGTTACGGAGGCTGTCACTTGCTGGAATCAACCCATTAATAAAGCTGAATTGACTATGCGAGCTAATCTTAAAAGAACATTCATCACACATAATATAAGTTAATTATTACAGGCCCAAAATAAGATTGTAACGTAAATTCAAACATTCTTCATAAAACAGAAGTAAGTCGCAAAATATGATCATGTTCAAGCTTGAATCAACTATGATAGTCGAGACATGACTTCACTATAGCCTTCCATCAGCCTACCTTAGCTTGCTATTTCCTGCACAAAAGTCTGCCCCCACCAGGACAGGTTCATAGAACAAAATTAGCTTACGCTGGTACACATATCAACCCAAAAAACTAATTATATACGCTGGTACACATATCAACCTAAATGGACGGACTCCGCCGCCTGAATGTACGGCTTACACTACAAAGATGATGAATGTTTTGGCCGAAAAATAGCTATAATGGTGGAGCTACCTGCTATCTTTTTTCTTGTTTTTTATTTATGTCTTGTATTTCTTTTAACCGTGAAAAAAAAGGGGGGGAGAAAGCATTGAAAGAAAATGATGAAAGGAGTAGCTAGTTTTTCTTTGCACCGAAATGAAACAGCTTATAAGTAGCATCTATCTTAAGATTTTCTATAAATTGCAAAAGCCTACTAGTTATAATGCCCATATGATGACACATAATGTCATGACTTGTCCTTATTAATTGTGTTCACCTATTTTCAACACTAACTCAAAGTTTGTCTTCTAATGCATAGTATACGTTACTATTGAATGCATCTGTCAAATTTTTCTTTCCCCTTGTCTTCTTCTGCATTGGTACTATTGAATGTATTAGTATACGTTACTATTGAATGCATTTGTTTTCTTCTGCATGTCCCCTTTTAGAGTTGGTTTAAGTACTTTTTTTTTATGAATAATAAATAAAAAACAAACAAAAACGGGGGAGGGATTTCAAAGTAAAGTCTGTGCGTTAGTCAAGGAATCCAAAGTTATGTTGTCTTTCTTTTCCTTGAGTGGGTAAACAAATGCTGACAAAGAGCCATAAAAAACATAAGCAGGAGAGAGATGAGCCTTATAACTCAGGCTAATTTATTGCAAGTGTTTTTAATGCCTTTTTTTTCTTTTGGACTTAAAAGCATATATAAAAGCCACTTTAGATAATAAATGGTATGACTAGTATCTAATTCTCAAACCATGAATTAGTTATAAGTCATAAACATACGTTAACTAATTTATTGTTGGGGAACTAATTATTATTATTTCTTAAAGTAATACTCTATTTTTCTGTTTTGTCAACATGTTACGTATTACATATCAGTATATATCTTACCTGTTAAATGTGAATAGTGTTTTTACACCACTATAAAAGGGATTTTAACCCTTCTCATTTTCTCGTCCGCCTCCCTCACTCACTTCTACCCCATGAAAATTTTCTCTCTCATAAAACTTCACAAATTTTATCTCCACTATTTTCGGCCACCATGTACAATGCCGGAAACCGCCGTCCTCAAAACGACACACCAGATCTTCTAGAATCTTTCAGATAGTTGAAGGTCATGTTTTACTGGGGAATGATACTTATAACAGTTTTAGTAGGAATTATTGTAATTCTGTTTCTGCATATTGTAAAACACAATTATAATGCTTAATTATGTAAATTTTCTATTAATATGCTATTAACACATGTGGTTTATTTTGGACATGATAGTCACATTCTGGTTAAACAAAAAAAAATGCAGCCTTTTTATATATATTTATTGTTCACCTTTCATGTTATTATCATGTTTCGAACCCTTAACCTCTTGAACAGTTAAGGATTCTCGGACCACTATGGCTTACACCCCAGTGTGTTTTTCTTTCGGAACTCTATATATTTATGCATTAATTTTCTACTAATACTTTCAAAACATCACATGAACTCAAAAATGGCTAGACTAGCAAATCGAGACTTTGAGATCCTTGAAACCTCAGGCCAAATGTATCTAGAATGGAGGGTGGATGTAAAAGCTTACCTAAAGTCACTTAGCCTCGACCACACCATTGTCGAAGGTGGTGCCCCTACCCCTTTGGAGCAAGCGAAAGCATTGGTGTATCTCAAACACCATATACATTAAGAACTCAAATCTGAATACATCCTTGTGGAAGATCCCAAAGAGTTATGGGATAACGTAAAGGATATATTTGAGCATTTGCAAAGAATTAACGCTCCAAGGGACCAAAATGAATGGTCAGTACTCAGGTTTCAGAACTTTGCATCAGTACGCGAGTACAATTCTGCAGTACTTCGCATCACCTCACAGCTAAAGCTGTGCGGAGAACCTGTGTCTGAACGAGCCATGATTGAGAAAATTCTCTCTACTATGCATGCCAATAATGTTGTTCAGCAAGAACAATATCGTGAAAGGCGTTGCCAAAAGTTCTGCGACCTAATTGCCATCCTTTTGGTTGCAGAACAGAACAATCAAATCCTGCTCTCAATTCATAATCAAGGGCCAGCAGGTACCAGCGCAGCAGCAGTTGAAACTAGGGATGGCAACGAGCCGGATATGGATCGGGTCCAGGTGGACCCGGATCCAGATCCGTTTTCAGATCCTGGATCCAGATCCGACCCGGATCCACCGGGTCTAAGAAAGTTGGACCCAGATCCAGATCCGACGGATCCTGCGGATCCGGGTCCAAAACGGGTCCAAAACGGATCCGACTCATTTCATGCAATTTCACCTACTTTGTGATATTAAAATGATTTCCAAAGCGATTAAAATGATTTCCGAAGCGTTGAAACGCTAATTGTTCACATCTCCAACTGATGGAAGATCAATTTCATTACAACTAAGAGATAGAAAAACCATAGCTTCATAGCCACAACCAGATATATATTCCTTTAACTTCTTGCATTCCATTAAAATATAAATAGTATTAATCATAACTATCTTTCTAATTGATAATATTATATTTATTTGTTAGATAGAGGGCTAAAAAGAAGAGGTATATAATACATAAGTTTCTTAAATGAAAAAAGTGAAACCTGAAATTCATTTTTGAAGAAAGAAATTGCATTCCAGAAACTTGAAACTTGAAATCAAGTTATACCCCCCAAAACAGACAATGATAATAACCAACATAACAAACACATCTCACCACCATCTAGAGTCTTATTTTATCAATTTCACAGATTGCATATTCAATTAGTTCTGTGAACAAAGAACACTGAACATAGACAAGGTAAGCCAGCGCCAGCCCAATGTGGGCATTTTTTTTAAAAAACGGATCTGTGGATCCGGGTCCGGGTCTATTGTACAGATCCGGACCCGGATCCGTAATCTGACAAGTGGACCCGAATCCGACCCGGATCCAACGGGTCCATAATTTTAGGATCCAGACCCGGAAAAACGGATCCGGGTCCACGGATCCGGGCCGTGTCCAGAATCCACTGCCATCTCTAGTTGAAACAAATGCCACTAGAGGTGGTAAGCGCTGGAATAAGCGGGGAGGCAACTCAAACTAGAATGGCCAATTCAAAAATAAGGGTAATGGGGAAAGAAATGACAATGGAAGTGACAGAGGAAGAGGAAGAGGACGAGGACACCAAAACTGGCGCCCAAATAGAGGACGCGGAGGAAGAAACTCCGAACAAAGAACACAAGAAAAATGTTTTAAATGTGGCATCCAAGGGCATTGGGCAAATGAATGCCGCACAGCCAAACATCTTGTGGATCTATATGTGGCCTCTACTAAGGGTCAAGGTAGACGTGGCGAAAGAAATTTAGTCACTGAAACTACTCCGCTCCCGGACCTCGATGTAGCTAATTACCTCATGGAAGATATTTCTAATGCCTAGCCCTCTTATCCCCCCTAGATCAACCTATGATGTTGTTTTATCACTTTACTTCATGTACACATGTCTTACTTGATGTCTCTTTTTATCATTTCATGTAATGTACCTCTTTCTATGAATAAATTTTTAGATTTTGAAAAATTTATGTTTTAATGAAGATAATGACAAACAAAGGCTCCCAACAATGCCTGATTGATAGTGCCACTACACATACCATCCTGAGTAGCAAGTCATACTTCACTCGGCTCAAGCCAAGAAAAGGCGACCTCAACACCATTGCAAGCACTACAAATATGGTTGAGGGCTCAGGAAAGGCATGCATAGTGTTACCAAAAGGAACACACGTCACTATAAACAACGCATTGTATTCAGGTAAAACTCAAAGAAATCTATTGAGTTTCAAAGATCTGCACACAAATGGTTACCATGTGGAAACCATTAACGAAAACGGAAAGGAGTACATGTATCTCACTAAATGTGAAGATGGCAAGAAAATAATCCTTGAAAGGATGCCATCATACTCCTCCGGACTGTATTTTACTTATATCAGTCCAGTCGAAACAAATTTGGTGTCCCACCATAAGGTAGACAACCAAGCAATATTTACTCTGTGGCATGATCGCTTGGGTCACCCAGGAACAAGCATGATGACGAAAATCGTCCGAAGCTCAAATGGGCATCCGTTGAAAAACATACGGGCCCCACACTCAACTGAGCATAATTGTAAGGCTTGTTCCCTTGGCAAATTAATCATAAGACCTTCTAAAAATAAACTTGAAGGTGAAAATCTTGCATTCCTAGAAAGAATCCAAGGAGATATTTGCGGGCCAATACACCCATCATGTGGACCATTCAGATACTTTCTGGTGTTGATAGACGCATCAACACATTAGTCTCACGTTAGTCTCCTATCAACAAGGAATGTTGCTTTTGCAAAACTGCTAGCGCAAATTACGCGTCTAAGGGCTCAATTCCCAGACTATCCCATAAAGAAAATCCTACTTGATAATGCCGGAGAATTCACATCCCGCACTTGTAATGACTATTGTATGTCAATTGGGATAGACGTGGAACATCCAGTAGCCCATGTTCACACACAAAACGGCCTAGCGGAAGCATTCATAAAGCGACTACAATTAGTTGCGAGGCCATTACTCATGAAATCAAAACTCCCATCTTCTACATGGGACATGCTATACTACATGCTGCGGCTTTACTGAGACTAAGGCCGAGCGCCAAGCATGATCTACCCCCTACAGTTAGTGGTTGGAAAGGAACCAAGTCTTGCTCACCTACGAATTTTTGGGTGTGCAGTCTACGTTCCCATAGCACCACCACAACGTACTAAGATGGGCCCACAAAGAAGTAAGGTTGGGAATCTATGTTGGATTTGAATCACCGTCCATCATAAGATATCTAGAACCGTCAACTGGTGATCTTTTCACCGCTCGGTTCGCGGATTATCACTTTGATGAGACAATTTTCCCAACTGTAGGGGGAGATAAAGCAGGCCCATGTTGGAATGAAATATCATGGAATGCCAAAAATTTATCATATATTGATCAAAGATCAAATATGTGTGAGCAAGAAGTTCAGAAAATTATACACTTGCAAAACATTGCCAATCAATTACCAGATGCATTCACTGATTCAAAAGGAGTGATAAAATCATATATACCTGCTGTAAATGCTCCTGCACGGGCTGAAATCCCAAGAGAAAAAGCGGAAAATCCACTCGCAAATGAATCTATAACACGCAAAAGGCGTGGAAGACCGCTCGGAGCCAAAGACTTGAAACCGAGGAAGTCTAGAAGAATAGAAACCAATAATGAGAAAACTGATGATTCTTCTAAAGTGGAACAATTTTCAAACGATAAAAACATCATGAATCCCGAAAATGAACTCAAAGAATCAGATGCTGCATCTGAGGAGGAGCATGAAAATGCTAGCGTTGACAATCACAAAATTTCAATAAATTTTGTCCATTATAGAAAGCAATGGAATAGGGTAAAAACCCCGATTGATGAAGTATTTGCATATTCAATAGCCACAGAAATCACACTGATATCGAGGACACCGAACCAAGATCAGTGGATGAATGTCGACGAAGGAGTGATTGGCCTAAATGGAAAGAGGCCATTCAGGTAGAATTGAAATCTCTCAAAAAACGAGAAGTGTTTGGCCCTATAGCCCAGACCCCAAAGGGAATAAAACCCGTTGGATATAAATGGGTCTTCGTGCGAAAGCGAAACGAGAAAAATGAAATCGTACGATACAAGGCCAGGCTTGTAGCCCAAGGTTTCTCCCAAAGACCTGGAATTGACTATTAGGAAACATACTCTTCAGTAGTAGATGCCACGACACTAAGATTCCTTATAAGTCTATCTGCATGCAAAGGACTACAAATCCGCCTTATGGATGTCGTGACAACATATCTCTATGGGTCACTTGACACTGATATCCATATGAGAGTCCCAGAAGGACTTGAACTACCTGAATCCTTGAGGTCAAAACCTCGGAAGCTACATTCCATAAAATTGAAAAAATCACTTTACGGTTTAAAACAATCTGGAAGGATGTGGTACAACCGTCTTAGTGAATACCTCATAAATCGAGGCTACAAGAAGGACCAAATTTGTCCATGTGTCTTCATAAGAAGGTGAGGATATACTCGGTCCCGAAGTACCATACCTAAGTGCCATTGGAGCCTTAATGTACTTAGCCATCAATACTAGACCAAACATTGCATTCTAGGTCAATTTATTAGCTAGATACAGCTCTGAACCTACAAACAGGCACTGGAGTGGAGTGAAACACTTACTCCGCTATATACGCGGGACAACGGATATGGGATTATTCTATCCACGAGACGGGAATCCTACCCTTGTAGGATATGCCGATGCAGGTTACCTATCAGATCCAGTTAAGGCAAAATCGCAAACAGGTTATATTTTTAGCTATGGAAATACAACAATCTCTTGAAAGTCAACAAAACATACTCTAACAGCTACTTCATCAAATCAAGCTGAATTAATCGCACTTTATGAAGCTGGTAGAGAATGTGTATGGTTGAGATCTTTGACTCATCATATACTCAGGGAAAGTGGTATCAAAGAGACACAAGAAGGTCCAACTATAATCCATGATGAAGATAATACCGCTTGCATTGCACAAATTAAAGAAGGTAATATCAAAGGTGACAGAACAAAGCATATCAATCCTAAATTCTTTTCCACCCATGATTTGGAGAAGGAAGGAACAATTAGTGTCACACAAGTTCAATCATGCGACAATTTAGCCAACCTACTCACAAAGGCATTACCAGCAAAGCAATCCAAGAGCTTGTACACCTAACTGGTCTGCATCGCCTTCGAGATATACGTTAAATTGAGGGGGAGCGTTATATGCTCTGTACTCTTTTTTCTTCGTCCAAGTTTTTTTATCCGATAGGGTTTTTCTTGGCAAGGTTTTAACGAGGCAGAAAAGCATATAGGCATATCAAAGCCCAACTGTACTCTTTTACCTTTATATTTGTTTTTATCCCATTAGGATTTTTCAAATGTAAAGTTTTTAATGAGGCAGTTGTCACCCCGTAATATATGTTTTAAGATCCGTTCAAGGGGGAGTGTTGTAATATTCTATGTAAACAGTGAACGGATAAAACGGCGCCGCCCATGATTAGACACTACACTGCAGTTATGCAGTGATATGATGTACCACCGGGTGAATTATTCACCCGGCACTATATATACCGCACTTCGCGGGAGAAAATGAATAACACAACAACAAGAGCTTACAATTTAATCTTGCTTAAAATCTCTCTACACTACAACAAGTGTATATTATTTATTTTTCCCTCTATCTATTAATTAGTTATTCATGATTGTAAAATGACAAAGTTACACATTAAGAAATATAAAATTTCAAAATAGAATAACTAACTTATAATAACCAACTAAAAGAGTACCATTTGAAAGTATTTGTAATGATCATGAAATACTCTATTTGATCGAATTTCCTCAAGGTACTTGATTATCCATACATCCTATTACAAATAATAATGTAAAAAAAATTTATTTAATTGAATGAATAAAGCATACCACTAGTAAATACTAATAGAGAAGGTATTGTGTCAGACGAGTCTGACACAATGCAAGTGGCCGGACCAACCTGACCAACAACCAACTGAAAGAATTAAGGAACGAACTGAAAGAATAAAGGAACCAACTGAAAGAATAAAATAACCAACTGAAAGAATAAAGTAACCAAATGAAAGGATAAACCAACCAACTGAAAGAATAGACCAACGAACTGAAAGAATAATTCGACTAACTGAAAAGAAAAATTCGACACCAATTTTGTTTGGGGTGCTTCTGCTTTTTCGGGTTAACTTAGCATCACTGATTTTTTTTCCTTATGCCAAGAAAAATGAGTCCTCCATCATTCCAACAAGATCAACACTACTACTACCACCACCACCACCACCTGCATCTCGCGGCGGTAAAGCATGAAAGTCCCGCCACAACCACAACCCATACAAGTAACAATACTAACAAATGTAACAATAATGTCAATCCAAAGATGTCGCCTTCATCGTTGAAGATCCACAGGGATTCCCTTATGATTAAGAAATCGTCGTCGATTACAATATGATATGTTTGTTGTTTTGAATTGAAGTTTTTGGCTTGTTGAGTTGCACACTGTAATCAGTGTAATGTTGTATTGTCATGAAAGGGTGAATTTGATATATTTTTGTAGGAGAGAGAGGAGTGGTCGTGAGTTGCTGCCATTAATTTATTTCTCCTAAGCTCTGGTCCGACCAAATGTATTGTGTCAGACGGTCTGACACAATACTTTCACATACTAATATACTATGTAGCTTAATTGATAAAATCTTATATGTATAATTCAGACTAGAAAAACTCACACACATACAAAGAAAAACATGTCTTGTCAAATGGACCGACGACTCTCCTTAGAATTGCCCTTATTTTGCAAGTCTATACTCGAATAGTACTATTTTCATAATTATTTTCATTCCAAAAAAGAAAAACAATTATAAACCGTTTTTCCCTATCCTTGACACCGCTTTACTTGATTCTCTCTCTCCTTCTTTCCTTCGTCTCCATTCTCAATAAGGTCACCCCTTTCCTAATAAAAATATAAAAACACAATGAAATAAGAATAAAACAATACCAATTACCAAGAGAAAAACAAAACAAAACAAAAACCACCATAAAAATTTCTTCAACGGCTCGATTTCTCTTTCTCCTCCTCTCTTTCTGTGTCTATTGTAGACCACCAGGTACGCAACTTTCTTTTTTCGAATTTAGTGTTGTTTTTCTCGTTAATTGTTTGTTATGTGTAATATTTTCTCCAATTTGTTAACATTAATTTCATTGATGTGCATTTAAGTTTAGCTTCTGAAAACTAGGGTTTTGATTTTCCAATAGATAGGGAATTTTTTGTGGGGAAGATTTTTTTTTTAATGTACATTTTGTCGCTTCTGTTTTTTTTTAATAATTTGAGATAAGTAATTTGGAGTTTTTAATATGATGATTGAAGGTTTGTAATTCGTGCATTGTTATGTGTAGGAGAGAAGGGTTGGTGATCAAGTGAAACTTTTTACTGTTTGATGATTTAGATTGAGCTAATGGGGTTAGGAAAAGTATTGGGGATTGTTTAATTTTGTTGGGAATTGTGAAAAAGAGTGATGAGTCCTTGTGAGCAATCTGCTGAACCTGGTTGTACCTCGCCGCGGATGTTTATGGCGGATGGGGTTGAGGAGCTAGGGGATAGTACTCTAGGTGAGGGATTCGTAGAGTGTGCTGTGGAGCCGCTTTCGAGCTTGGATGTTAGTTCGCCGGAAACTGATAGAGGTGTGGATGATTGTAATTTGGAATTTGTTGCCCAGCAGAATTGTTGCTCAGACTTGGGTGGTAGGATAGGTGATACGGGAGTGAAAGTTGGAAGTATGACAAATGATTGTAATGTGTCTTCTCACTGTGTTAGAAACTCTGAAGCTGCTGATGAGAGGGATGATTTAGGATGTGCTGATGGGGCAGAGGAAGTAGTTTGTGATAGTTTATCTGAGAGAGTGCATGAGCTGGTTCTAAAGCCCCTTTCAGGCTTGGACATTAGTTATCAGGCACCTAGTGACGAAAAGGATGCTGTTTTGGTGTCTAGTTATGTGGAAGGTTTCTGCAACTTGGATGAAGGTAGAGATAGAAATGCAAGGGATGTGGCTCCAATTCTTGCTCATACTGATACAGAATTTGAACCCATCATTGAGAGGCATGAAGCAAAGGGTGGGTATTCTGATGATAATTCTGAATTCGGAAATGTGTCTAGTATTAAATGCAGGTTGAACAAAGTAAGTCTTGACGAGGGACAATGTGAGAGAGAGATGAATTTATGTTTTTTTAACCCAACAGATGATGGTCAAGTGCCCTTAAGAAAACAACAAGTTGCTGGTGCTCAAAGTGGTTCTACGGTACTGTATATGTCAGATACTGATGCAGGATGTGACAATCTCATTGGTAGAATTCTTGAGGAGGCTGCCTACACTGGGACTATTAATAATGGGGCTTCAAAGAGCTTTATGATGCCAGATACATCGAGACTGAATGAATGTGTTCCAGCTCCTAGTTCTAGCAATGCAGTTGAAAGTTTTAACCATGCTGGTAATACAGGAATGGACAAATCTGGAACAGATGGCGCCTCATGTGAGTGGAAATGTCTCAATGCTTCCTCCTTGCCTTTGCGTAGGAGTTCCCGGAGTAAAAGCTCTGTCCAGCAAGTTCAAAGAGGGAAAAATGCATCGAAGTGCACAAAGAAGGCCTCTAATGTGTCACTTCACCCAAACGTAGACTTGCTTTCAGAGGCTATAAGAAAGAAACGAAGTAGTTTAAGTAGATCAGTTTGTTCATCTGTTTGGGGAATGCCAGAAAACCTGTCAAAGTACTTTCACTTAAGCAACAAGGTTGCTGTAAATTCAGTAATGGATCAAAGATCAAGGAAAAAGAAGGCAGGCCAAAAGAGCAGGAAGAAAAATATGCCTAAGGGGGTTGCAAGCTCACAGTTCTCGGAGGCAAGACAAGAGGTTCCTTCTCGTCCAATTCGCCTCAAGGTCACATTTGGCAAAAAGGAAGGACTGAGTAAGGTTTCTGATCTGCCTCCGGCAGTGGTTGATTCTTTACCTGGTCTTCATTCTGTTAATGATAATAAGCAACTGAGCTTTTGTTCGTATATGGAGAGCTCTGGAGGGAATATAACAGATGTTTCAGTTCCCACAGAGATGCCTAGTTTGGTACAATGCAGCAATTCTACATCAAATGTCGAGTTTGCAGGAGCAAATCTAGAGAAATGTTCTGCGCCTGGGAAGTATAATCATGAAGATTCTTCTCAACTGGAATATGAAAAGCAGGACAGCTCATGTGCTGATAAGTTCTCAAATCCTGGTACTTCACCTGATTCAGAGGTTATTGACCAGGTACTTGGCTCTACTGTTGGGCCCATGGTTCCAATTCCCCTAACATCCCTGCATGATTTTGTGAACAAGGCTTATTGTGGTAATGTTTGTCCCACGAATCACGCTATTCCAGCTTCTTTAAAAAAGAGCAAGAACAGAAATAAGAAAGACAAACTCTGGCAAGGCAGCAATCTTGTTCAAGATTGTCAACATAGTGCTGATAGAACTAAGCTGTCTAAGAAGGATGGTCAATTGCCGAAGTTAAGTGATAAATTTTGTTCTGTAGATAATATAAATGCTGAAATTGAAAATCCTCCAAGCAACACCTCTGGCAGTGAGCTACTTTCAACGGAGTTGTTGCCAGTTGCTCATGAAGGTTTCAACAGCCCCCCAAGTCTGGACGATGGTGCTGATATCAGTACTTATTCTAGGATGGTAGTTGGGATTGAATCAGTTGAGTCTGGGAATTCATGTCAGGTGCTTCCTCCTACTGAAACTGCGGGAAAGAGAAATTCCAAAGGTTCAAGAAATAAAGGAAAACCCAGGAGTAAGTCTAAGATTACTGATGCAATTACATCCCAGAAAGTTATTTCTAGCATACGTAAAATGAAGTTGGCAAGTAAACACAAAGTGGACAAAACTGGCATTTTGGGCGAGCCATACAAAATAAAGGGCCAACCAAGGACAGGTAATTATATATATTTTTTTTATAATTGTTGTGCTCTCTGTTCTTTCTATTTGTCCTTTTTTTTTTTTTAATAATTTTAAATTTCTTATCGCTTAGATCTTAGCTTTGCTTCCTGAGTTGAAATAAATAGAACATTATTGCAGGGATCTATGATGTGGGGGAAACAGATTCTGGCGATAAAGTGATTCTAGAGCACGCATCTTGCCTCGATACTGATGTTGTAGTTACAGGGGTTGCGGAGCAGACCCTGGCTCCGCGTGTTGCATGGGTTTGTTGCGACGACTGTCTCAAATGGCGATGTATACCAGCTGAGCTTGCAGACATCATTGAAGAAACAAACTGTCGATGGTAATGCCAATTTGATTGCTACTTTCTGTTTACAAACAAACTTTTTCTGGCTGGCCGTGTGTATCTAATTTGTATGCAAACACATTTCGCTAACTAATACCGTGAAATTACCCCAAAAGCGTGCCACTGGCATATAGTAATTCACATTCTTCAAAGACTTAGGTCAAACTGGTTCCCCTTATGTAGTTGGAGAATCTCAGTACAGGCCATCTCTTGCGTTAGTCAAGTTCTATGTGGTAGTTCTCCTTATAATGCTTTTGTTCATACTCATTATGAATATGTAACTCATTCTTTTGTAATGAAAACCATCACCACTAATCCATTACCATTGCAGCTAGTAAGGATCCGTCCAAAGTGGGTTATGTGAATGATGGGATGTAGATCTTTTTAACTTTGTGTGTTTTCAAAACTGTAATAGCCCGTTTGGTAGGCGGTAATATATTGTGGAAATGGTTACGGATTTATATGTAATCTAGTAAAGGAAGTCCCATGTAAATGTCTACATTATCTAAACCTCATCCCCCAACATTTGTTCTTCATAACTCTTGTCAACAATAAATACCACATTTAAAATGGTATAGATGGTAATAGAAGAATGAAAAAAAGGAGGTGTAATGGGATGGACAATCATTCCGATGGATATTGGCACTCGACCATTTGCCATAAAAATTGCCTATAAATTCAACTTTTTTACCATCTATCAAACGAGTCGTAAAGCAAAGAACTACAACAACAATCTCCAAGCTTTAATCCTAAAATATGGGTTGTATGAGTTAAAAGTTATTTTCTATGGTGATCCACATGGACCACTTATTTAGATTTTAGAGATGATTAAAGGATGTGGATCATCTGTCTATGGCCCTGTTTGGCAATTAGCAGATAACTGATAGCTTATTGTGTTAGCTGATTTAACTAGCTGTTTGTTAAGTAGTTAATGGCTGATTGCTACATAATTGTGTATAATGACGAATAAAGACATGTATACAATCCAATGTTGTACTTTTTATTGTTTATTAATGTAATTTTTCAAAAACTATAGGACATAAATGTAATTTGGCCCACTTATTCCTGAACCTTAAGTCAAAAAGCTATTCCCCCAGTTATTTCAAAATGAGCTTTTTAGGCCCAATCAACTAATTGAAAACTCTCTTTACCAAGCACTCAATTTAGAGGATTGACTAGTTAAATCCTCTAATATGAGTTCAAAACTCTATACCCTAAAACTCTCTTTACCAAACAAAGCCTATGTCCAATGTTCGTTCGTTAATATACATGCTTCCCTATATCTGTTTCCCTCTCTCCCTCTCTTCATAAATTATTAGGGGGAGTTTGGTTGGAAGAGAGGAAAAGGAAAGGAATCAAGTAAGGGTTAGCAAAGGAAAGGAACTCCAAACCCCCAATTTACCAAGATGTTTGGTTAGACAAGAGAAAGGTTTACAAAAGTTGAACCATTTTCCTTCCTCCCCCTCCCTCCCATATTTTTTTCTCACTCACACCGGCAGCTCGGCACCAGCCTCGACCACGAGACCGGCATAATTTTCTTTGCCGCGATGACCGACCGAAAATTTGGTGGCTTTTCACCCAAATTTTCTATTTCTCTCTCCTCTCTCTTGTAGATTCGGTGGTTTTGGGTGTGATGTTGGTTGATTCTGGGGCTGGGGATGGTTGTTTCGGAGATGGGGTGGGGTTTCTGTTGGTAAAGGTGTTGGTTTCTGCGGTTGAGATAGGGTTTCAGTGGTAATGGTAGTGGCTTTGAGGGCTTAGATGGGTAAAGGTGGTGCTTGGAGTTTCAAAAAAGGGTTTCGGCGGGTGGAGTTGCGGGAGTTGGAGAAAGTTACGGTGGGTTGACAATGGTTTCGGGTGGAGGGTGGTGCTGGCAGCTCAGGTGGAGTGGTGGCTTGAGTATGGTGTGCGGCAGCCTGGTGTTCAAGGTGGTGGTGGTGGTGGGGTGATGCTGTGGTGGTTAGTTGTGGTTATGGTGTAGCGATTTGGGGGAATTCAAAACCTTGGGGGGGGGGGGTTAGGGAATCAATCTAAGGGGAAGAAGGGTAATTCTAAACTGAAAAATAGGTAAAGGGAATAGAAAAAACCATAAACCAAACATCAAGTAAGGGAAATACAAGTTTGGAAACCCTTTCCCTTTCTTAACACCCCTCAACCAAATGCCGCCTTACTATAACCTTAGACTTGGGAATAGGCGCCGCCTATACCACAAATTCTTAACTTGAAGATATATAGATGCCATTAAAATTGTCGATGTTACCATATGGACAATCACACACCTATACCTTTTTTATGTATGTCAGTTTATAGATGTTGAATAACGTTCTTTTCCCTCTTTTTGGCCATAAATTAAGTGCTCGAAATTCATATGTTTGGATTCTCATGTAGGTGCTTCGGCTAAAATGAAGAGTTGTAGCAGACTAGCATCATAGCTTTTATTATAAAATTTGTCGTCTGGTTTTTCTTTATATGTTGTGAATTGGGTAATGGTGTTGGTGAATATTTTCATTTGAGGCTCTTCATTTTAGTTACTGTTTTGGGGGTGGGTGGGGAAACGTTCTGGGTTCTAGGGATTTTTTCAGTTGAAACGGGTTCTGTGTGAGGTTTGACTTATTTCCAACTATGTCTTTTGTTCGTTATAATGGTTCTTATAGGACTTGTAAGGACAACCAAGATCAAGCTTTTGCTGATTGTTCCATTCCACAAGGAAAGTCCAATGCTGAGATTAATGCTGAGTTGCAAATATCTGATGAAGAAGATGCCCGCGATGGGCACTTAGGTTCCAGGGATAGTGGTCTAAGGCAATTAGTAGGTTTGTTTCATGCCTTTGCTACTGCAATACAAATGATCCAAATTCTTGCAGTTTTAATTTGTAACATTTACATTCCTTTTTTATTTTGTTCCTCAGCTTCGCAGCCATCAACATGGATGCTGATAAAGTCTAACTTGTTTCTGCACCGCAGTCGCAAGGCCCAGACTGTGGACGAGGTATGAAATTTCTGATGATCTTATAAGAACTTGGTAAACTCATAATGTCATACTAGTAATTTATGTGTCTCTTTTCTATGTCAATAATAGTTAGTTGATATATCCAGATGATTCTCGCTTCTCTAAGCATGTAACAGTTTGATTGCTATGTCTGCTGAAACAATTATATTCTGGAACTGGCTCTTGTCCATGCTTTTTCCAGCCGTTTATTTTGTGATACTAAAATTTGGAGTGTATGTCCTGGCATTCTTTAGGTTAATTTTAAACGCACGCGCAGAGACTTGACTTTTTCCAGTGAAGCTGCCACTTTTTGTGCTACTGATATTTGGTTCTGACTTTTGCATTTAATTGTTTTCAATCAGATAATGGTTTGCCACTGCAAGCCTCCTGTAGATGGTAGTGTGGGCTGTGGCAGTCAGTGTCTGAATAGGATGTTGAACATCGAGTGTGTTCAAGGCACCTGCCCATGTGGGGATGTTTGTTCTAATCAACAGGTGATGTGTTTGTTTGCGTGCAGGGCTGCATTTTTTTTTTTTACAGTAATAGCTTGTCTTTTGTGGGCGTATCTTGAAGCTTCCATTTCTTATTGCAGTTTCAAAAGCGCCAATACGTGATGCTGAGCTGGTTCCGTTGTGGGAAAAAAGGTTATGGATTGCAAGTCTTAGAAGATATCTCTGAAGGGCAGTTTCTCATTGAATATGTTGGTGAGGTAATTTATTGCTGCTGTATATGTAAAATAGGAGGATGTGGAGGATTCGTGCTCTTGAGTAAACCTTCTGGGCTCAGCTGAACTCCTTTTTTCAATTTAACGGAGTATCTAGTATTTAGGAACACTCCAGAACAAAAATCTTTGCCAATTCTGTTATAACTGCTCTTTTTTTTCCTGGAAGTGTAAGTAAGAGCACGTGTTGGTTGGTGTATATTGAAACTGTTTTGATCTCGTCCCACTGTGTAGGTACTGGATTTGCCAAGTTATGAGGCACGCCAAAAAGATTATGCTTTGAAGGGCCACAAGCATTTCTACTTCATGACCCTGAACGGAAATGAGGTTTCTATTGCTCTTCTAGTTAATTTCTTTTTGGAATCCATGCTTTCTTTGTGCTTGTTTACATGTGCAACAACAGCTAATTCAGTTGCTTTTAGGTACTTGAGCTGTCTATGTCACTTTTAATTCACATTTGATTTCTTGATCTAAAATTAATACTCCGTTGCTCTCCCATCTGAGATGACAGAAATTGTCATCACTCATTCCAACAACCTCTTTGCAAATTCAATTGGAAGGTTGAGAGTTTGAAGAAGTATCGGGGTAATGTGAAATACCATCCACTCATCCAGCCTCCCAGAAATTCTCTCAACTAGCAGGTCCTAAGAATCACTCCTAGATGGCTAGATGTAGATATTTTAAAACGTAGACTGAAGTGAGGGGCAGATCGTAAACGGCATACCCCAGGAAAACCGATAGCTCACTTGAGATAGTGGGTTCAACATTAGTACCCATGACACTAGCCCTAGACAAAATAATCACCAGTCTCAAAAGTGAATTAAGAATCAATATAATTTGAAAAATAAATTGCAATGTTTGTGACATTATTGAAACTAACAATCTTTATTTCTTGAAATTAGCTCAATATATGCTTTAAAATAAGATTCATATATCATATATATTAATAAAGCCTAGAAAATAAGCAAAACTTTAGAACATTAACGAGCTTTCGTACTTTACATAAATCAGTCCATGCATTAGACGGGGTCGAAAGCTAGAATTAATATATATGAGGGAAAGTTTAAAGAAGTGCTCAAGTATTTCTTTATATTTCTAAATCATTTGACAAGAAAATAATTGTCTTATCAGCAAACTGCAACTAATTTTCTTTTCCTTAAACACATTTTCGCATGTTTCTTGTTGAAGATGGATTGTCATCTCTTTGTACTGCTGTAAGATATCTACCTATTAATATTCTGCTCATGTAGCTGGTGGGGCACTGGGGCTAGGGTCTGGAACAATGAGACTGGAAAACTCCGTGTTTATGTTTTGTCTTGCACTCTTTTAGTTTTTTCTGTGATTGATGTGTTGCAGATTCTTGACTCTGTAATTTCTTGTCACATGTCTGATATGCTTTATATAATATAACCTTGAATTGCAGGTAATAGATGCGAGCACCAAAGGAAACTTAGGTCGCTTTGTGAACCATAGTTGTGATCCTAATTGTTGTACAGAGAAGGTGAATTTACATTTTTAATATCTCCCTTATTCATTTTTTTCCTGCAGAGGTCTTTTTTTCTTTTCCTATATTCAGTTTTACTTTATTAGTGGGTGGAAAGTTAACTTGATGAATCAGAAACTGTGAATCTGGTATCATTATGGCTACTTAATGCATGTTGTGAAATATAAAATATCTTATCAAAATTTTAGTGCCTTCTACTACCAAGTAAAATTGTGATGAAATTATAGTCTAAACTAATTGCTGCTACACTAGTAACATGAGGCTTGGTGAGGAAGAGGGGATGGGGGTTGTTTGACTCTCTCCTTGCAATGTTTACAATATGTCAGTCCCCCACTCCCTGGTGATCTCTATGTTGAGCTTCTCCTTGTTGGTTGCAAAAGAAAGTTTTGTTGTGGATGCTGAATAGGAACCATGTTACATGCATATATTTATATGCTTACATGATTTGTGATTAGTATTTAGTCATGATCATGGATTAAGACTTGTTTTTAGTTCCAAATGCCTTCATTAATGTCATTGGGAAGCAGCTGCTGTATACAAATGCTTTTATGCTTATGTTTGAAAACGTTAGCCTAAAGTATTGCTTGAAGGTTTTTGCTTGTTGAATGTGAACTTAGTAGCTATTTAGGAGATAATATTGAAATATGATATTGTTCAATTAGATTAAATTATATTCCATTATACTTGCACACCCACAAAAACACAAACACAAACAAGGGGAAAAAACGCGGTCACGGTCGCGTTGTTGCGGAAACAGCTTGTAAGGGGAAATAGAACGTTTCGCGGCCGATGCGGTGTGATTTTTTTTTTTATAAAATTCACATTAATTTGTTTTAACCTTATTTGCATTGTTTTAGTTTATTAAGCATTTTTACAACATAATGTAATCAAATCTATCGGAAAATCATGTTTCATCAACTATATAGTATAATCATAATATATTTTTGCCAATGTTTGAAAAAAACGGATGTACAGGGATAAAAGCGTTCTAACGTGGCGAGTTCGCATTGCGGAACGGACAATGCGGCGAGAAGTATGTGATTTTTGTTATGGCGTTCTGTAACGGGATTTCGCGGAACGGCAAATTCAAAATCCCCGTTCTGTAATGGAACGGGAGTGTTTTAATTCCATGACACAAACACACGATGTCTTACGTACCCTTTCTTATTGATAAATGATGCGTCTTCTTGATTCTTTGGTCTTGAAGCTTCTTTTTGGAAGTTTTTGGTGGTATGGTTATAAAAAATCTCAGGTCATAAACTATAAGAATGTCATGACATGCCATGGCATTAACTGCAGACATGAGCAATAATAAAATATGTGAAAGAAGGCAGTGTCTGTTTTAACAATGCGTATTCTCTTTCCCAAAGCTTTCTTCGAATTCTGTAGAGGCTTAAGATGGTATGTACAATCTATATGTAGCTGATACAGAATTTGTTCTGATTGAGAGGCATACTATTTTTGCTTTCTCCATAAGGAAGGAGATGGAAGAAGATAACCACGGTTTTTATTCATACCAAAATAATCAGGAAAGGAGAGGGTCATAGGTTAAGAATTGATCTTTATGTTCAATTTTTTTTTTCTGGGGTTAGATGTGGGGATGAAATTTGAATACAAGGTGTAGTCTCATTCTTCTGCATCAGATAATGTTTTTTCACTAAATAGCTATTTGTAAAAGAAAAACAGTCTTCTTTTAAAATTTAAATAATACATTATTATGAAATATACTTAATGCATTGTTCGTTTGCTTTAGCTGTATTCTGCTTTGTCCTGAATCTTTATCATGGGAAGTGCATATGAAGGTGGCACCTCACCTATGCATGTTTTCTTGATCGTGACCAGTTTAAAATGGTGACTTCTGTATTATGCTGATTGAATTGGGTATTGCTCTTTTGTATAAGTATGTGTTACATTTTGGTTCATGATCTATGCTTTCCATTAAACGGTTGTCAATACAACTATCTGCCAAACTTTTTATTAGGATCTAATCTATTGCCTCGTTATATTATGAGACATTTAATTTATGATAATTTTCTGCTTTAAAACAGTGGGTAGTAAATGGAGAAATCTGTGTTGGCCTCTTTGCATTGAGGAACATCAAGAAGGTATGGATTTGTTTCTCTGCTTTCTTTTATTACATGAAAATAGTTGTTGCTCTACTTATTAGATTGTAATTCTTCTCTAGAACACGGAGATTCCCCAGGAAAATTATGTTTCGGTTTCATAGTTATCCTAAAATGCAACTCGTTTATTTGTTTCTATTTTTTTTATGTTACTCGTATTTTGCACTGGTAATCTGAGTGGTATGAACGGAGCGGTGGTGATTTCTACACTTTGGATAATGAAGTAAGGAGGGAGGGATGAAAATGAAACTTTTCCAGGTCCCTGTTGACCCCAGAAGCATTTTGGGCTTCTGATTATAGAAGTATTAGTTTCCTCCATGTTGCCTCTTCCGTCCCTCCCTCCCGCGTGCTAATGATTTAAGTTCAAAGATAGTGTCAGTTTGTAGTACCAAAGTAATGGAGTAGATTTGGCTTTCTGAAAAGCATTGATAAATGTTTGTCCACAGCTCCAATCTCATCTTCTCAACCCCAAGAACCTGTATCCTAAGAAAGAGATTGGTGGATTCTTCACTAGATAAACGATGACCTGTTGAGAAGCAGTTAGTTAAAGTTTGATAGGTGTGTCACGGTGTCGCGGACCTAACATAAATAAATCCTAACTAACCTCCTTAGTAGTAGATTAAGTCAAGGTCGACCCCACATCAATACCAACATTGAATATTTTTGACTCAAATTAACTAAGCAAGTGACAAACGACGATGAATAAGATGCTAGCTAATGCTAATCTAATGCAATTGATGATTGAATATGGAGGCAAATCAAGTAATTAAGACATCCATGGTTAAGTAACCCAACTAACATGACTAATGCATCAACCATTCCCTTTTCAATTAATTTGAACAAATTTTCATGAGGAGTGATGATGCCCTAAAAATACCATAAATCTCTCGTGAGTATCTATGACTTCCCTAAAGACGCATTCATACATGTTTCGGCTTTTCGATGTATTCATGCAAAAAAGAGACATCAATCGTAGCATCACAAGTTCTAAGCAATTCAATCTGCTTCTTCACATAGAGAAATTTATGCTCTCAATCGAATGAAAAAATCCATCTAGGTTCAATTCTCAATGCAATCAAGATGTACGACATTCGATTGCAACTATCCATAGTATAATATTGATAATAAACGTAATTTAATCAAGCAAGGACATTCAATCAAATTAAATTGAAGATTTTGGAAACTCACTCATTATTAAAATAACAAAGCAAACAAAAAAGCAATAAAATGACATAATTGCAATAAAAAAGAATAAGAAAAATTAGTCTTTTACATCAACGAAAAGGATGAAGTTAGCGATTTCGGGATCAAAAGTATTTCTCTTTACAAACCAAATGTAAGATAATCTAAGTGTTGAATAATAACCGAATGTCTCTAGTTACACGAGCCAAAGACTATATATACTTCTCTAATTAAAATAAGCCACTTAAAAGAGTTGTAAAAGAAGTCACTACCGAACAGCTCAATATGGACGTGTCACAAACGACATAGACGTGTTGACATGTAGCTGCACGGACGTTTCGGTGAAAATAAGGCGACACAAATGTTCTATAGGGACACATCGGCTGGAGATGGAATCGAGTCAAAGCAGGACCTTTTTGTACTGGGGAAAACAAAGAAACACAGATGTGGGGAATCCACGGGCATGTCTATCTGATTTTTTCATTCGAGAAGCTATCGATTCATTGGAAAAAGTAACACGGACGTGCCTAATCACACAACCCATTGCTTCATATTACTTCGCTGATCATCCAGAATCCCTTAAGCCCACAAGCGATCAAGGGTCTGTACGTATTGTGAAAATAATTTATCTAAACAAGAAAAAAACCTATGAAGCAACTTGGAACTAAATAGAACCACATGGACTTAAACACTCCTAAAAGATAGACTAATATGGATTCATCAAAGTTTTTTCAATAACTGCTGTTAAAGCTCATTATTATTCGCTTATTGAACTTTGGGAAATGGGGAAATAATTACAATAACTTGCGAAATGGGGAAGGAAATTATATATGTTTTTATTTATTTATTTTTCGGTTTTTTTCACCGAATACCCCCGACAAATTAAAAAATTCAGTATATACCCTCAATGATTCAAAAATGCACCATATACCCTTGAGTTTTCGAAAACGTGCACCATATGCCCTTTTTCTAACTTCCGTTAACTTTATTTACCATTTTGCCATTATCAACCCCTAACCCTTAAATCCTAATACCCTAATCCTAACCCTAACCTTGACTATAACCCTAATCCTAAATCCTGAACCCTAACCCACCCCTGACCCTAATCCCCTACCAACCAAACCCCCACCCCACCCCTCCCTTCCACCCCAGCCCCGCCACACCCCCAACCCCACCCCCTCCTTTTCGCTCCACCGTCGCAGCCCCTCCCCCTCCACCGCAGCGACCCGTCCCCCCACTCCTTCCCCGATAATGCCTCCCTTCCACCCCAGCCCCGCCCACACCCCCAACCCCACCCCCTCCTTTTCGCTCCACCGTCGCAGCCCCTCCCCCTCCACCGCAGCGACCCGTCCCCCCACTCCTTCCCCGATAATGCCCCCCTCCCCTTCCTCGTTGACACAACAGTGGCACAACAAGGAGGAGAGAGACTCACCGGCACGTTTAGGTTTAGGGGTGGGTTAGGGGGAGGGTTAGGGTTTAGGTTTAGGTTTAGGATTAGAGTTAGAATTAGAGTTAGAGTAAAGTTAGGGTTAGATTAGAATTAAGGTTTAGGGGTTAACAATGGCAAAATAGTAAATAAAGCTAACAGTGAGTTAACGGAAGTTAGAAAAAGGGCATCTGGCGCACGTTTTTGAAAACTCAAGGGTATACGGTGCATTTTTGAAACATTGAGGGTATATGGTGAATTTTTTAATTTGTCGGAGGTATTTTGTGAAAAAACAGTTTATTTTTTTATGTTTTTGATATACTTCCTCCGTAACCAAAAAAAAAACGCAACATTTGCTATATTTGGATGTAACACAAAAAATTGCAACAATTTGAAACTTATTTTAGTAAATTTTTTCAACAAAACTACAAAATGCCATTACTTAAGAAAATAATAATCTGATTATAACACCCTAATTTTCATTACATTGTAAACAACCAAATCATTAAACTTGATAATTCTACACCACATCACCACCCCCACCCATCTTAACCTTCGCCTCTCTCACCACCACCAACCTTCACCTCTCGCTCACTCTGGGTATTTTATGGTTCGAATATTGGGGTTCGAATTTTTTGGTTTTTTGGGGTTCGCATTTCTGGCTCTTTTGGGGTTCGAATTTGTGGGTTATTTGGGGTTCGAATTTCTTCGTTTTTTAGGGTTCGAATTTCTTCGTTTTTTAGGGTTCGAATTTCTGGGTTTTTGAGGTTTGAATTCTGGGTTTTCGGGGTTCGGATTCTGGTTTTTCAGGGTTCAAATTTCTGGGTATTTTAGGGTTCGAATTCTGAGTTTTTTGGTTCGAATTATGGTGTTTTGGTGTTGGGGTTGAATTCCGGGTTCGATTTGCTTGGTTGAATTGTTGGGGTTGAATTCTAGGTTTGAAAGTTTGGGGTGATTGGCGCTGGTGAAGGTGGTCAGTGTGGTGACGAGGTGAAGGTGATTGGTGTGGTTGTCGGTGGTGATTGGTGTGGTTGTCGCCTGTCGGTGGTGGTTGGTTTGGTTGTCGGTGGTGGGTGGTGTGGTGGTTGGTGAGGAAGGTGGTGTTTGATTATATAATCTTCTCTCTCCTTTCCCCTAATACAACCCACTAATTTACAATTATCAAATTCTCTCTAAGAGTCCGTGTCGAGCCAAATGTTGCAATAATTTTGTTATGGAGGAAGTAATAAATGTTCTTAGGAAAATAATTCTAGATATGGTAACTTGCTTATTTTATTTAAGGAGAAAGTAAAACCAAAATATTTTCAAAAATTAGAAAAATGTTAAATTTGCAAAAGTAGTTTAGACCTTAGAGCTAAATCTCCTTTTACCTTAGCCCTTTTGACTAGTCATTTGGATTTGAACTACTGTTTCTTCATCCTTGTCTCCTTCTGTCCAACAAAATAGAAATGCTTCTTTTCTCTTTTTTTCTTGGCGAAGATAGAGAGTGTAGGAATGGTAAATACGATCTTGAAGGGCCTACCAAGTAGAAGATTTTAGCTGCCGAAGCCTGTAAATCTGAAGCTATCAACTTTCTAAAGATCAATCTGTTGTGGCTTTGCTCTCTTTACTCTTTTTTTTTTTTTTTTAATTCAAAACTCATGCCCATGCCATACTCTTAATAGTTTGAACTTTCAACCACCTGAGCTGGATTCAGGATTTAAGGGTGAAGCTACGTATTGTGGCTGAGGGTCTTGACTCTTGAGATGCTTAGAGATGTGTACCTTCACCCTTAACTTGCTGACACTACTGTGGAATATACTTTTGAGTTCCCCCACTCTTGAACCGTGAGGTTTCTTAAACATCAATGAATAAATAAGAATTGGTTAAAGAAAAGAAAAGCTGAGGAAAGAGCAATGCGTTTTTTTGTAAGAGGAGGGTCGCAATGGAAATTGGACAGAAATTGGGCGTGCCACTCAAACACGAGGCTTACATACAAGCCCCGAACATCAAAGAAGCTTCAGGCATAGCGCAGGAGCAATAAGTTGAAGATTAAAACCTATGAACTTTGTTTATGTTGAGTGAGCTAATCATGTTGAGACTGGGGTACATGGATCTTGCTAAGCCTTTTTGCAAATATGAATGTACTGATCTGATTTTCATGTGATTGTAACTCGGCTATGACAGGGTGAAGAGTTGACTTTTGACTACAATTATGTACGGGTATTTGGTGCTGCTGCAAAGAAATGTCATTGTGGCTCTCGTAAGTGTCGGGGCTATATAGGAGGTGATCCACTCAATGCACAAGGAATTGTTCAAGGAGACTCAGATGAAGAATTTCCAGAACCTGTAGTGGTTAATGAAAATGGTGAAATTGACCATAGCCTGGAGGAGAGGATGGCTAAATCCAGTTCTCAGGATGTTGAACGGGGTTTAACTGGAGATAACATAAATGAGGAGAATTCAGATATCATTGTTGAAGCTGGTGATTTAATAAATAAATTAGAGTCTTCAATTGATGACGTTGAGCAATCACTTACTGTGCTAGAAAGAGTCACAATTGATGAAGTTCATGAATCTACAGATAGTTCGACAGGCTTACAGTCTGAAAATTTTAGAAATCAATCTATATCTGCTGTACAAAACCATACACTCAAAACAGAACATTTGATGAGCACACCAACATCTTCCCCGAAATCAGATATACTGCCTGTAGAAAACACAATGCAAAAGTCTCTCACTGGTTCTATCGATTCAAGTGGTAGGGTGACTGAGGTTTATGCTGCGTGTGAACTACCTCATGCAAGACCGCGTCCCCGAACGAAAATTTCTCGCCCACCTAAATCTGTTAAGAACCGGAAATCTAGTGGCAGTTCAGCAACTGTTGGGAAGGCTGTTCTAACTGCCCCGAAATCTAAGATGCCATCCTACAAGCCAAAGAAATTACTGGAGGGTTCTGCTAATGGTCATCGTGAAGCAGGTAGATGTTTTTAGCCTTTTGAGATTAAGCATATGAATAATTTTATTCACCTATGTTACACATGACCTAAATGATGCAGTTGAGGAGAAACTCAATGAATTGCTTGATTCTGATGGTGGTATCTGCAAAAAGAAGGTACGGGATTTCTGAATTTGGTTGAATTCTCCTTGTTTTCTCCTTAACAGGTCTAATAGCTCGAATGACAAATAAAGGGAAAAAAAAATCTGTTTGGGATTAAGAGATGGATGTATCTTTTGCTGCTCGTCTTCATATGCACCCCTTACCTTGAATTATATGAATTTATGTTCTTACCACTTCCTTGCTAGACTGAGTGTCTTGACTCTTGTGTTCATCATCACTTCACTTTTACTTGTGTTGTGACATAAGTTTTTCAGACAAGGATTTTAAGGTTTGACTCTCATACCTTTGATGGCGTTTTTCTCCTTGGAAGTGAGGTAGGAATGAAGTTAGGAGTGTTTCGATTTCGAACATGGGGCTCAACACTTTCAAACAGAACAAAACAGTGATTGTTCAAACTTTCAGATTGCTCGATGAATTAATGACATAATCCTGCAAAGTGTTTGTTTCTTATTAGTTATATCTGGCTATTTTATCTGTTTTTACTTCTAGTCAGCACAGTTGATTTGGTGTTGCTATATGTTGTTATCATTGTTAAATTTTGTTATTCCTGTTGTGATTGTAATTTTTTTTATTCAGTTCTCTCGGACTCCTCAATAAATTATAGGTGACCTGAATAGAACAGGTCACTTGTATAAAACGTTGGTCATGGTTTAAAGATATGTTTGAGGCTAATAGGAGTCCGTTATGTGCTTGAGACACTAAGCCCTATATTAGATCTTGAGGATGTCATGTCATTAAAGTGTGTCATATACTCTTGGATGTCCCATTCACTTCTGCTCCCTTTCTTTTGTTTTTTGATTGAGATATGTAGGAGGTCATTTTTACTCCGTCCTGATCTGTTACCTGCTTAGACCTTTTTTTCCTTCTTTCTTTCTTTTTGCGCAGCACTTAACTTAATCTACCTTTAATGTTGCAGGATGCCTCTAAAGGCTACTTGAAACTTTTGCTTCTAACTGCAGCTTCTGGTGATAGTGGCAATGGCGGAGCAATTCAGAGGTTAGATTTGGTCTAACTGCTACATTCACGTTCTTTAGTTTCTGATCTGAATTGTCTAATCTCTCACCATGATGTGAATTATTATACTCTTCTCATGTCAAGAAATGAGGTTAACCCAGTGAAACAAGGGACGCGGGACGGAGCCACGTTTCCCGATCTGGGTCGTTCGTTCCCGATCGCGGAACAAACGCGACCCAGATCGCCTCCGTTCGCGAATCCGATCGCCTAAGGCGACGTCCCTGATTTCAAGCTTTGGAGTTTGGGAGTTGAAGGTTTGATAATGGAGGTTATGTTGATGAAGGGGAAGAAGAAAGAGGAGAGAGAAAGAGACGTAGAAGAAAGTGGTATAAGTGGCATACCACTGCCTATTTGCATCTGGTGGAGTGTAATTTTAATGATGTAGTTGTATACCACATTACCACTCTTTCTTTTTTTACACGGGGAGTACTTTTTTACTGCCTCTTCTATTTTTTGACTTTTCAACTTCTTTTTACTGCCTCCTTTTATTACTTTTTTGACTTTACTTTTTTTTACCAATGATACAGCTGTACACATTACCAATAATGAGCAATTTTTTTACTTTTCAACTTCCAATATTTTTTTTTCTTTTTCAAATCAAAGACCAAGTAACACATTTAATCATTTATATTATTATTTTTCAATTATATTTTGATAGGATTACTAAGAGTTCTAATATTTTAAATTTATTAAATAAATCAGTAAAAAAATGACCCAACGTTCCCGATTCACTCAAGGTAGCGTTTCCTGTTTCCGTTTCCGTCCCGCGTTTCGTATCGAATTTCGTTCCTTGTATCATTGGGTTGACCTTCCTTATTGAGAGATTGGGTTTGACCTTGGCACTTACGTAGCCTTTCTGCTAAATGTTTTAATTTAAGATAGATTTTTAGGAGAGGGAGACTCACGTTTACTTTGCTTCAAAGCAAAGTTGGCAGACATTGATCTGACCTGTAGCTGATCCCATACTGGCTCACAAAAGGAGGTTTTGAACATAATATTGTAACTCAAGGCCTGGAGTGATTTAAATGGACTATCTTGGGACATTTGGTTGGTTAGTGGGCTGAAATTAACACTTGCTGGAAGTCGATCAGAATATATTGTGTTGGACTTGTTTAAATGACTCGGAAGTCGGAACTGTATTCATTATCAGATTTTCGAAAATTACCTGCCTGGAATTGACTTCTTTGATTGTATTTGAGAATGCTTCTGGACTCAGTTTCTCTCTCTCTCTCTCTCTCTCTCTCTCTCTTTGGGTATCATACCTACTTTCTTTTTCCTCTGCTGCAGCAACAGAGATCTTTCAATGATACTTGATGCAATGCTGAAAACCAAGTCCCGTGGGGTTCTTCTGGATGTAATCAATAAAAATGGTATCTTTTTCTTTTTTGTTTTTAAATGACACCTGCCCTGCATTTACTGCTTGCCTTTTTGTGTGAAATTTTGTTTTCTACCTCAATTTCCAGGTCTGCAGATGCTACATAATATGATGAAGCTTTACAGAAGGGATTTTAAAAAGATTCCCATCTTACGGAAGCTTCTTAAGGTATGTATGAGCCGTTTGGCCTTAGTTATAAGTTGATGGCCATGCTGTTGTCCTTGACAAATCTGAGGTCTAAACAGATATCTGATTGATTTGGCAATTGCATCAAATGGTTGACATTATATCTAATTAGAAAAGCACTGATGGGCTGATGGCAGTTATTTGATGCTTATGTGAACTCATTGAGCCTTGATATCCCGAGAAAGTAAGCTAAAGCCAATTACTTTTGATATAAGAAATCGGCATCATAACCACTAACTTTTATGCTCTACTGCTTAGGCTTCCTAGGATATATATATTTTATCCTACTATCATCTGTGCAGGAAAAATTGTTGTATCTACTTTTTGGCATGACTAAGTTTTTGAGGCCGAATCGAGTGTATCTAAGAATTAACATTTGCACCTGAATTGATTATGTTTTAAGCTTCATTCTGGGAATGAGCTAAGGGTCTTTTGAAGATAGGTTCTTTGCACAGCAGGATTAGAAAGCTATACTTTATTTTAGGTGATTTTTGTAGAGGAGGCAGGAGAATCTCGAATAGGTGCTTAAGCTGTCTTCATAGTTGGAAATAGTATGCAATCAAAAGCATCTTACTTAGCACTAAGACACAGTATACCGGTTTGGTGTTTGTCTATAAGGATTAAGGAGGTTAAATGTGAAGCCCACTGCCTATCAAGATACCCGTCCTTGAAAGCTATCATGTACCCTATGCAAATCTGAACAACATATAAGGCGTTACTGAGAAAGAGTTTTTTCTTTCCTCCTTTTCAACGTAATGCATTCCTGCACGTCACCTATATGCCAGGAAGACAAGAAGTCTTTTTACCATTTTCCGCAATCTCACATTGATGGAGAAGATGATTATGTCATTACAAAGCTCTGTAATCTGTACTTAAGACATATCTTATGCTATAAGCCTTGTCCATGCTTTAAACATGTATACTACATCATTGATTTGGGCCTATTAATAACAATTTTCGGATCATATATTACTCAAACTTGGTAAATCGTGTTAGATATAGTTACGTATTGAAGTGTCAGACTCAACCAGTTAATGAAAAATTTGCATGTTTTAGTCAAAAATGAAGTGTTACATGTCCATACTCTGGTCTGATTTGTTAACTTGAAATAAAAGGCCTCATTGTGAAATTATTGGAGAGAGTGATAAAGTATATTGAGGGCACGTATAAGAACTTCGGAGAAATTATTTGGATCTATGCCAGGACAATATTTCATAGAAGTGGTACATTTTATGAGACAAATTTTGAAATATTATAGGGCGAGAAAGGAAGTTATACACATATGTTTCGTCAATGTAGAATAGGTTTAGGATAAGTTACCAAAAGACATGAATGTCAGAATGGTGTGCCATGTAAATGTATTGACATAGTTAAGAATATGTAGTTATGTACTGATACGTGAAAACAAATGTATCGACATTTAAGTTTTTTCCTCTTTTGCCAGCACTATCAGATGAACTTAATGGCCTAACTGGGATGAGACACCATGTTGTATGTTGTTTGTTGTTTGTGGATGATATTGTCATCACTGACTAATTCGAACAAAACCAAGTACATGGAGTCCAATTTTAGTAATAAGAGGGAGTCAAGTGATGTAGTACCTTGGGTTGATCTTATAGAGGAATAGAGGTATTGACTAAGAGGTGACACATAGAATACATGTAGGGTGCTCAAATGGAGAGGAGCATGTTGTGCGACCGTAGGTACCTCTAAGGTTACAAAAAATTCTGGGACGACTACTAGACGAACATCATTATATGGATCGGAATGTGCATTTAGGAATGATCATATTAGGAAGATGGGATATATCGTAGTAGAGATCGGTATGTTAGAGGGACGGAAAAAAATAGCTAACTTATAATTATAAAATTATGTAGGAATGGAATTGTGAAAAAAAAAAAAAAAGAGATATTTTTTCAGATGAATGTGTAGGAACAATGTAAGAGATAGAATTCGAAAGTATTGGGCATTTAGGAATGATCGATTTGCTAGTGAAGTTGGAAATTTTCTAGGTGAAGGTTATGGTCTCATTCTTGATATTTCAATGTACTGACTGTATCAAATTCGAAGAATCCCGATGTGTCGTTCTATTGGTGTGTTACTGACTGTAGGTTGGCCATTAGGTTAATTGCAGTGGTGTAATGGGAACAGTAGCAACAAAATGTAATGAGTTGCTTTTTGCTAAGATTCTTGATGTTTACCTCATTGCAATGTCTCAACGCTATCTCTTTTTGGTGGCTGAAGCTCACCCTTATGAAGGTATTTTGATCTTTTTCCGTCCCATTTGTATGTCTATTTTTGACTTCTAAGCAAAATGTAGATGTTTTGAGGGGCGCTATGTAAAATATAAGTTGATTTTATAATTACTCATGGCAAGGCTAAGGATCATAGTGGATTGTCACCGCTCACAGGTCAATCCATTTCAACTTAGCAGGCCAAACCTTTTGGGAGTTGGGGGAGGGATTAGGGAATCCCCATCCCTAAAGAACATTCGTGGGGTTTGATTAACATCCCTTGCCCCTAGACTAAGTACTACTTGGTGAAATATCTATTGAATTCTTATTGTAAGCATGAATGTCATCATTTTTGAGTCCAAAATCCGGTTTGGGGCTTGTTTTCTGCATAAAATAGCCTTGTTATGTTTTCGGTTGCAAGATAGATGGCTGTCATGTGATCGTCTCAAGGAACTTGTCTTAATGGCTTTCTCTTGCTATATTGAATATTATTTGAGCTTGGAGTCGTCTACAGGTCAGATAAGAAATTGCAAGGTAGAATCAGCAGCAGGCTTATTACTCTTCGCTAAATTTAGGATCACAGTTAGTGAGACAGCTGATCTATCACTATCCATATAGCCATGCCAAATTTCATGAATGTGCTCTGTTATCTTTTCTCCCTTCGAATCAGCAGTCAGCAGATGCTTGGTTTTTGTGTGCTCTGACCTTATACTACTTTGAAAGACAGGGAACCACTATCCTTGATTTTACTGGCACATTGTAGATTGTGGAACTTTGTTGCCTAGGTAACCCTATAGAAGTATTGTGTGCTTTACCAGTTTTATACTTTCTTATGACATCATTTGCTTTCATTATTCTGGTAATTAGCAAAGTTGGTCTGAATGAAAACAATCTATACATATCAGTGATGATTATGAACCATAGTTCCAGAGACTAGAAGGCATAGAAACAGGCTTTATCATGCATCATAGTGCCAGACAAAACTAGGAAGGATTCTCAGAGAAGAATCACAAACCAAATGAATTATATGTCCTGCCAAATGAACCAAATAGTTATCAAGATACTTTCAGAGAGGCATAAAAACAGGTTTTATTACTCATCTAGTCTTAGCCAGACAAACCTAGGAAGAATTCTCAGAGAACAATCGCAATCATATGGATTATAATACCGGCTAAATGAACAAAATAGTAATCAAAGATACAAGGTTCCCTATTGTGCCATATGGTCGAGTTTCATATCACCCAAATGTCATATTACCTATTTGTATTGAACACACTAATCCCTTAATCAGTCATAGGGTCTGAATTCTGATTTACATTGCTGAAAAATCCCTAAGCTTAACTTCAGTCATATCTATTTCAAGAATGCCGTAAACACGTGCTGCATGCAGCAGAGCATTGACCTGCTGTTGCATTGGTTCACTACAACTCCCCTTTCCCCAATTTTTCTAAACAACTTCCTTATTATTTCATTTTTGTCACTACTCACTACTAGTCGACTACAACATTAAGACAAATCAGTTTGGTTCTAGTAATTCTTTTTTTATATAGTTTCCTGTTGATGATGCATCTCTTGAATTATGTGGAACGTTTACTGGTTGCGTTCATGTATGTATAGATGTTGAGCAGCAAGATCCATTACTTCTGCTATTTATATAGCTTCTATTCATATTGCATGCTTCTTAGTTATGGTTTAGTTTTTGTGGATGGTGCATCTCTTTAACTATGTGGAAAATTTCCTTGCAGGTTTTGGAGTTCT